>NW_026561516.1:0-36490 GCF_028858705.1 Grus americana
ACAGACAGTATTGAACCCGTACACATCTACACTGACTCTTATGCCGTATTCAAGGGATGCACCGAGTGGCTCTCCTTTTGGGAACCAAACCAGTGGGAAGTAAACCGGTGCCCATATGGCAAAGGGAAAAGTGGGAGGAGATATTAAAGGTGCCAAACAAAAGCCCATATTGGTGGGGTGGGTAGCCGCCCACCAAGGGGAGATCACCCAGCGCACATCTGAACAATCAGGTAGACTCACTCACCCACTGGCTACGCTGGCGGAAGAGAGAGAAGAGGAGAAATGGGAACGCTTATTGGAGTGGCTACACGTGAAACATGGTCACTGATCGGAGTCAAAGATCCTCTTAAGGAGGCTGGGAGCAGAGGATGGCCTGTTACCCGAAAACTCTGTAGCACGGTAATTTCTGCCTGCGGCCTGTGCCCTACCAGACTGGAAAAGCACCCCTTACAAGATCCTCCACCCCATCGGAGGACGGGAAAGGACTATGGGAAACCTGGCAGGTCGATTCCATAGGGCCTTTCAAGAAATCGGAAGGGAAACAGTATGTGCTTGTTGGGGTGGAAGTAATATCAGGACTTGTTCAGGCCGAAGCAGTAGCACGGGCGACTGGGGAAAATACAATAAAAGGCTTAAAGTTGTGGTTTAGCTTTTTACCTAAACCTAAATCGATTCAATCAGACAACAGCAGCCACTTTACTGCCGGGGTGGTCCAGGGCGGACCAAAACTGAGGGAATACAGTGGACATGCCATACCCCCTACTATCCCCAAACTAACGGGACAGTAGAAAGGACCAAGG
This sequence comes from Grus americana, assembly GCF_028858705.1. Lineage (NCBI taxonomy): Eukaryota > Metazoa > Chordata > Aves > Gruiformes > Gruidae > Grus > Grus americana. Next base: position 801 of record NW_026561516.1, read on the forward strand.
GACTCCTAAAACGCGTCCTGAGGCGCCTCACGACCCTGGATGGTCCACAAGACTCCCAGATGCCATTGCCAGAGTAAATGGTCGATGCGGGATAAATGGATGCCCTAAACTTACTGCTTTCTGTCCAACATCCCCCTCCTTGCTCCCTGGAAAGAGGGAGAAAAAGGGCCCTGTAAAACCCTTACACTATCCAGGACAACCTGTTCTGGTGGACCTCCCAACAGTGGGGGAGGTGCCGCTGACCCTTAAAACTCCTCTGAACCTCTACCTATTCATGGGTAGCTGCTGATGCCCATGGAAAGGAACACAAGATTATTACCAGATGGATTGTCCCATCCTTTCAACCACCAATTTGGAAGAATCGGGATCTTTTCCTTTGTTCTTTCTTACAGGTGTAACTACTGGAAACATCCTCCACCTCAGAAAGCTGAAGACGGTGCTATTTTTGAGAATTTGTACTCGTAATCTGTGTGATACAGAGAGGTACGTAGCCAAACCATGACTGTCAATTCTGCTCAACACCGGCAGTCGTGGGTCTGGTCCTATGTTCTTTGTCTCTCCCTATGTGTTCTAGGAATCACAAGCCAAAATACCCCAAATCTGGCTTGGGAATTAGTTCAAGGTTTTGTTAGAATGTGGGGTTACCAAAATAAAGGTCTGTGTCTTACTTTACCTAGATCAGCCGAAGAAGGTTTAAGGTTTGTGTACGTCACCTGTAAACCTGTCGTTTATCTTTAATATGACTAATGCCACATCTGTAACATTCCTGTCACCCAGCTGGACCGTCAAGAATAACTGGGTGTATTTTCGACAACAGCCAATGATAAGGTCTGATCTATATGATGTTTGGAGTAAACCTCCAAAACAAGCCAAAAAGGCAAAGCTATATTCAACAGTGGTGTGTAAAGCTACTAGACCATCATTTAATATCTCTATTCCTTCTCCGATAGATGGATCAAACTCCTTATTTGCTAGCGCCAAAGGGAACATACCTGCTGGAAATGTCACTTTCAAAAAATTCACCAAGAAAACCTCCTGTTACGATTATCCATGGGATCCTCTGTTTGATCCATTGGCAAAACCTGATTTCTATGCAACAAACTGTTCTACGCGATGGGACCCAGTATGGTGTATCCTACTCCCGAACAAGACTCATACAACCTCTCGAGATAGAAATAATTTGATGTGGGCTTGGTCAGGGAACAAAGTGGGAGAAGTTTTTATAGAGCCCAAATTTGATCCACCTATCAGGGAAGTTGAAAACCCCCTTTTTAATTGTTCTAAGACAATCACTTGTGATTCAGGACCAGGAGATCCTCCTGAAACTTGGTTCACTGATACTCTCAGAACTCTGATTCGAGATATGTGCACATGCTGGGATATCCTTCAAAGGGATGGCGCAATAGCGACAAAACGTGTAACATCACTCTTCCCAGAAGTCGCAATTTTTTTTAAACAAGAACAGTGTGGAGTATCCTTTACTCATTATCCCCTACAAGGGACCCCCTTAAATACCAAACCTATTCTACATGCTGTAAATTATGTGGATCAATATACCTGTAAAACTAGCATATATCCAGCCCCGTTGGGATCCGCATGGGGATGCTCCAATGGAAAATTTTACTCTTACTTAGCACCGGAATATCATGCTGGCCTGAGGTGTGGATTAGCTATCCCTTCTTTGTGTTCATCTCGTGTTTTTAATTTTATAGTACCTTCCCGCAATCGCGTAGAGAAGCGGGAAGTAATCCAAAGGCTCGTCCCGATTGGGCGATTAATGGAGTCCAAACTCCAATTACTATACTGCTGGACAACTAACTGCGTTAATGGTTGAGAATAGTTTGACCCCTTATGTAACCTTAAAACGGCACCAATTTGTCCTAGAAAATATTACCTGGCAGGTACATCTTTTAAGTAACTGGACACGATATGCTTTTGGGGACTTAAACTTACAGGTCCAACAGGTATCAAAGATGACCCTTCAGAATCGTCGAGCCCTGGATATGATATTGCTTAAAGAACAAGGAGCTTGTGCGGTGTTAAATCTCACCAACGGAGAATGCTGCATCACCACACACAACGCTACTACCTCAACAGAGGAGGCTCGAACAAAAATGAAGGAGATAACAGACCAGACGGCGGAACTTTTTCAATCCATACGACCAAAAGACTGGTTTGATGGCGAGACCCCGAACTCTTGGTTACAATCCATCCTACGATCCAGGGGACTCACGGGAAGGGGGGCATGGTTAATGAAAATAGGACTAACATTAGTTGTCGGTTTCATATTTTTAACGATTGGCAGAGCTATTGTTCGCTGTATGATTACTCGTGCCACCTCTTCCTTTTCTTCTCTCCTCTCCCCCTCTGTTCGCTATGTGAGAATCACCGCCCTAGAAGATGACCTCCAAGAAGAAGTCAAGACGTCTGTTTGAGCCACGGGGAGGTGTAAGGCCCTGATAACAAGTGGATGTCGCAAACACCCGTCTTGACATGGACAGGGATGGGCTGCTGATGACCAGGGGGTGTTGACCAAGAACGGAGCCTGCGGAGGCAGCAAAACGTCTTGTGAGACCACTCCTCTACTCCTGAAACACGTAAACAAAGACCATCTGTGCCCTGTGCGCCATGTGCCTGTGAAAGATCACCACTCACTTGGTCAGTCCTGAAAGGGGGAGGGCAGTGAGACCCCCAGGACCCCCACAACCCACCCACTCATTTCTAGAACATTTCTGAACATTCCTGAGCGCATGTAAGTGATGACAGACCCCCATCTATGGGGCGGGCACATCGGGTTATAAAAAGGGAAAAAATAAGTTCAGTCCACCTGGACTACAACTACAAGCAGAGAACATTGCTGCATCCAAGGGTGGTGACATCTTTTTTCTTTATCTCTCTCTCTTTTCTTTCTCTCTTTCTTCTCCTCTCTGTCACTCTCTTTGTCTCTAACTTAATTTTCGGCACATTAGGGAAATATCGTCACAAGTTTTGCTAAACCCTTACCTTTCATAGTTCTGCTAAGTTTTGAGCATTGTTATGACTTTTGCCAAGCCTCCATCTCTTGTAGTTCCGTGGAGCCTTAAGTAAATTTATGACTGGTTTGAACCTCTAAAGTAATTGTTGTTACTTCTGATTACCGCGCAGACAATTAAAGAGTTAACCTCCCCCCAAGCCCCCGAGTGGGATGGGACAAGCCCCTAGGCAGCTCCAGCAGGCAGCAAACACAGACTTTGCAGCCTTGTGCTGGCAATAAAGAGTTTACTCCCAAGTGCTTGCTTGTGCTTAGCTTCATTCGAGCCAGGCCATACTGTGTCTGGGCATTTTCCCTGCCCTAAGCTGTCTCATCTTCAAGCAGCCCGTGCCAAGGCTCATCCCAAGGGGAGTGGTGGGAGCAAGCCCCTCTCTAAGGGGAACTCACCACCCTGCTGTGCCACAGGCTTGGTTGGCCTTTGACGGTCTCCCATGCAGCATCCCCTGGGGAAGGGAGGCCTTCAGTCCCACAAGGAGACAAGCCAAAGAGTTGACGGTGAAGGGGAAATTCAAACTAACTGCTCAGCAGCGGTCATCTGTGGCACGAGGGGAAGGCGGCCCCACTGCCAGCAGGGCTTAAACTTGAACAGGCTTACGGAAATAAAGGTCAGGCTGGCGGCAGGGGGGCGCACACCCCCACACCCCCACACCTCCCCATCCAGCCCCTCTCTCTCCCAGGCTAAAGGAGTCCTTCTCTCCTGGCTGCCCAAACCAGAGTTCCCTCCTGTTCCCTGGCAAGACGGTCAGCATGCAGAGAGGGAGACGCTCGCTGCAAGCAGCTAGATCTGCTCCCGAGCAGCTTGGCTGACACTGTGAGCAGCCAGCCCATTGGACCCTCTTCTCAGTCACGTCAGCACCAGAAAACACCAGCAGCCAAAACATCTTCCCTCTGCCACTCCAGCCCTGCAAGGTCACTCTTGATTCTCTTCTTAGTTTTCTTCTGTGGGGTGGGTTTTTTCCTCTCTTTTTCATGCCCTGTCCTGGATTGGAATGGCAAAACCACGTTACATTTGGGGGAGAACATGTTGGCAAGTAAGCTGGCTGTGAGGACGGAGGCAGGCAGCGCTGCATTCCTCTGCCACCTCTGCACATCGGCCCCTGCCGAGCCTTTCGGCAGAGACCTCCTTCCTCCCGCCCTCGCTGAGCTCCTGAAGTTTGCCGCTGTGAACTTCAGTGGATTTCTTTGCAGGGATGTCGCCACGCTCGTAACACGCAGGCTATCCCAGCTGATGGGTAGCCATCAGATCCTTTCCGTAAGCTTGACTGAAATCCCAACAAACAACGGGTATGAAATAGGCTTTCTTTTTAAAATGATTGGACTGCAGACAACTGACAAAACTTTCAAGGGGCTGCTAGTTTAACCAGTTCCTTTCACTTTTCTGACTCCCTGACTTCTGTTGCGCAGGGTATTCTGCTGTGCCTTGCCTGGCTTCTTACAGGCAGAGCCCGGCAGATGCATGGCCTGGGGTCTGCTCCAGCTCTCAGGCATCCCGGTGCTTTCCAGCTGAACAGCAGAGCCTGGAAGCAAGCAAGGTAGCAAAGCGTCCTGCCTTACAACCACTGCCAAATACAAGCGCTGCTGATGTCTCGCGACCGAGTCGCACGACTGCCAGGAAGAGCGTCCCAAACGCCGTCTCCAGAGATCAGCAGCGCCATGCAGAACAGCCTGCATATGCCACAACCACGGGCCCTGAGGTTCTTGGAGTGGCGGAGAAGAAGTTAGAGAGGGAAACGAAGCCAAAGCCAACAGCCTTAGCCCCGACTTTGGCTATAAGGACCACTGCAAGTCGGATCATTGACTCCGTACTAGAGCGGATCTGTCAACCGGGGCCTGCGCTGACCCCTGAGCTGAACTGGGGAAGGCGCGTTGCAAAACCGCCCACGCCACGTGACGGAAAGGGGAGCTGTCCCGCTGAGGACGCCCTCCCCTCCACGGGCCCACGGCTTTCCAGACAGCCCGTCCCTCCGGCGGGTCCCAAGCCCCCTGCCCAGACAGGAGCACAGCGCAGATCAGCGCACGTAGATGTTGAGAGCGATGGGCCGAAAATCCAATTCAGTGCAAGTCCCCGACTTGAGGCTGCTTTTCCCGGGACAGGGGAGAGGTCTGAAAAGGAAAAGGGGGTAAACCCGAGCCAGAGCCGAGCGCCTTTGGTGTGGCAGTTCCTTGCGTTTCTTCCCGCTTGGCAAGGATGCCCGCTTTGCTTCACCGAACCACACAAGAGTTGCGGTGCGAAGGGGCCTGTGGAGATGAGCTCTCAAAGCCGGGTCAGCAAGAGCGGGGGGCCCACGGGCCTGTCCAAAGGGGCCTCCAGGCAGGCCCCCCACACGGGCCGGTGGACTGCAGCCGGGCGGCGGCCAGCAGCACAGTGATGTGACAATGCGGCAACACGATGATGCAACAATGTGCAACTGCTCTATATAGCTGCTCGCTGCGAGACCGGCTGACGTGACCGCAGCTGGGTGCCTCTCGAGCAAGAGGAGTCAGCACAGGGTCGCAGCTCCTGAGGAGCTTTTGGAAGGAGCTGTGGAGCACTGTCTCACTGCTGGCGTCCGAAAGGCGGACGCACTGCTGAGTGCGCTGGGAAAGAGGAGAGAGGTGAGCAGCGGGCCGATGGAGAGGGCTCAGCCGGGGAGCCTGGGACATGGCGGGGGGCCTGCTCTGGGGCCTGGGCACGTGCCCTTCCTTGCAACTGCCGTGCAGGAGCTTCTTGAGCTAGCGCCTGAGTGTCTCTTGTCTTCCTAGGTCGGGCACAGAAGACAGCACTGGGAGAAGGAGCTACTGGGCTGATGGAGCCTGAGCTGCTGGACCTCCCCCTCGGGGTCAAGATCCCTGTGGTGCCCGGCTCCAAGCCTGTCTTCAGCAGGGCAAAGCTGGGGGAAAAGGTAAAGGAAGTAGAGAGGGCTAGACAAGCTCTCTTCTTGGACGGGGTCCCCGTCACGCAGAGAAGTTCTTGCGGCCACCCGCTCTGCAGCGGGAGCTGCAGCCCTTCCATCGCACAGGGCTGGGGAGTCGAGGGAAGCTCCTGGCTCCGTGGTGCCCAGAGAAAGGAGGACTTGCCCATAGCGGTGCTCCAGGCTGCCCAGAGCTGGCTGGAGAAGAGTGTTGGTGTCAGGTCTTCCAACCACCTTTGCCTTTCCACAAGGACCGCTTGGCACCTCTGGGGAGCGCAATCCCTTTTTGCAAGCAGAGTGAATTGCCAGAGGGCGAGACGTGGCTGTAGGCGACATTTCAGCTTAGCTCCTTACAGGTGCAGGACCGGGCGCAACCCTCGCACCCCTGCCGTAATCAGCTCCTTGTGTTCCCACAGCAGCAGTCGATAGGCACCAGAGAGAGGATGTGGGCACAGGGTTGGTTTCTTCTCCGCTGGAGAGTCTCTGAAGTAGAGAGGTCTTTCCTCTGGCTGGGACGTAGGCCAGCAATTAGCCTGTAGCGGGGAGGTTTGAAAAGGCCATCCTGCGTGCGTGAGGAGCTCGCAAGCGCATTGGTCCCTGCTGCTCTCTCCTGCCCCATTCATACTCTGGACCATCTCTCTTACAGCTTCACCGGCCCTCAGGCTATTTTGACCTGGGCGATCCCTACTGTCGCCTAACGAGCACAGAGTACAACAGCCTCCATGACCCGCATCTGCAGGCCTACTACAAACGCAAAGACAACCTCCGGAGGCTGAAGAAAGAGGGTTACGTCACCAGCGACGGCAAAGTAGGTTTGGGCGTCGCTGGGCTGGGAAAAACGGTTCCCTCCGCGCGGGGTTCCCTGAGCACAGAGGCGGCGTACGCACAGCAGCAGCTCCCCTCCCGCTGGGTTCGGGCTCTTTCGGGGAAGGCAGGCTGCGTAGCTGGCTTGACAGTGCTCGGGTGATTTCTCCCCTCGTCTCTCCATAGGTGGTTTGCACTCTGAAGGAGTTCAACGAGTACAGGCAGTATCTGACCAGGCTCAAGCTGGAGGCAGAGAAAATGGCCAGGCAAGAAAAGGTAGGCAAAGCGGAGTGCTGGCGGACACCTGTCAGCGGCACGGTGCCGAGGGCTGGGGCTTGACTTGCTGCATCTCGGGGAGGCGGTCAGCGCGGAGGAGGAGGAGAGGGCTGTGCTGGTGGGCCGGGCACTGTGGCGGCAAAAGTACTAGCCGGCTCGGAGCTGAGCTAGCGCAGGGTGCTGGCGTGGGCACAGGCAGGAAGGTCGTGTGCAAGCAGGCTCCGTCCTGAGGGAAGCCCTTCTGCCCTCGTCGCGCGGCCGAAGCAGAGCGCTGGCCTGGGCCCGCGCGAAGCCTGAGCGCGCGGGGGCGTGAGCGCTTGTCCAGGCAACAGCGAGCCACAACCTGGTGTCACCTTTCAGGAAAGGCTTCGACCGCACGTGGCCAAACCAAAGGATGCCCCCAAACTGCCAGGAGAGAGCGACGCTTCGTGCCCGGGACAGCGGCCGCTGCAGCCTCGCAAACCATCTTGCCCACCTCCACCCAAAAGCAGAAGGAGCTCCCTCAAATCGGGGCGATGCGCAAGAGGGAAAGCAGCTGTGGATGAGAGCCAAACCTGCTCCCAACCTGAGCTGGGACAGGAAGGTGCCAAGCTGCCCAGGAGGGTTAGCAGTGACGCTGACTCCAAGAGGAAGCCATACGTCACGGCAGGCAGCGCGTTCACAGCTGCGTCTGAACAACAAAGTGCCACAGATGCCCAGCAGCTTGAAGAGGTGGTTGAGACTGTGGTGCACCAAGTGTTGGAGGTGGTGAAGGGTCCTCGGGATGAGTCAATCTCCATCTTAAGGAGAGTTGCCCTGGAGATCAGAGGAAGACTGCGTGCCAGCACCGGAAGAGCAGAGACTTCTCCCCGGAATCGCTGGCAGGAAATTGTACTGGTGGGCAAAGAGCTTGTAGTGACCGTGCTGGAGGGCGTGGGGGAGCGTTTGGCATCCAGCAGGTGCAAAGCATCTGAGCCAGGGCCGGCAACCAGGTGGAAGGAGCAGCCTGTTGCCAGAGGAGCCACCCGAGCGGGCAAATGCAAGGAAGAGAAACCAGGGCAAGCTGAAGGAGCAGCTTCCCACAGAGCACCTGCACAGGCCTGCCTTGACAAACTCACCAGAAGAATTGTTGACAGTATTTGCTCCACCTTGGAATGCTTTGTAGCTTCTCTATTTGAACGAGAATTTAGCTGCAAATATTCCAAAATCATGGAGCTTCTCGAGGGAATTTGCTCCAACGGACGGCCGCAGCCATTCCAGAGGCCTTTCTCAAGGCAGGGCATGGAAGCAGGACAAGCACTCCCCAGAGCATCTGAAGGGCAGAGCCTGGAAGCAAGCAAGGCAGCAAAGCGTCCTGCCTTACAACCGCTGCCAAATACAAGCGCTGCTGATGTCTCGCGACCGAGTCGCACGACTGCCAGGAAGAGCGTCCCAAACGCCGTCTCCAGAGATCAGCAGCGCCATGCAGAACAGCCTGCATATGCCAGAACCACGGGCCCTGAGGTTCTTGGAGTGGCGGAGAAGAAGTTAGAGAGGGAAACGAAGCCAAAGCCAACAGCCTTAGCCCCGACTTTGGCTATAAGGACCACTGCAAGTCGGATCATTGACTCCGTACTAGAGCGGATCTGTCAACCGGGGCCTGCGCTGACCCCTGAGCTGAACTGGGGAAGGCGCGTTGCAAAACCGCCCACGCCACGTGACGGAAAGGGGAGCTGTCCCGCTGAGGACGCCCTCCCCTCCACGGGCCCACGGCTTTCCAGACAGCCCGTCCCTCCGGCGGGTCCCAAGCCCCCTGCCCAGACAGGAGCACAGCGCAGATCAGCGCACGTGAAGCGCTTCCCTGAGGCGAGCCCCAGCTGCCCGTGTCAGAAACGAGGGCGTTAGCTGGGAGGCTTGTGGACGCTGTCCTGAGGAGGTGTGCGGCAAGAGAGGCGTAGAGCCCCTGGGCAGCTCCAGCAGGCAGCAAACACAGACTTTGCAGCCTTGTGCTGGCAATAAAGAGTTTACTCCCAAGTGCTTGCTTGTGCTTAGCTTCATTCGAGCCAGGCCATACTGTGTCTGGGCATTTTCCCTGCCCTAAGCTGTCTCATCTTCAAGCAGCCCGTGCCAAGGCTCATCCCAAGGGGAGTGGTGGGAGCAAGCCCCTCTCTAAGGGGAACTCACCACCCTGCTGTGCCACAGGCTTGGTTGGCCTTTGACGGTCTCCCATGCAGCATCCCCTGGGGAAGGGAGGCCTTCAGTCCCACAAGGAGACAAGCCAAAGAGTTGACGGTGAAGGGGAAATTCAAACTAACTGCTCAGCAGCGGTCATCTGTGGCACGAGGGGAAGGCGGCCCCACTGCCAGCAGGGCTTAAACTTGAACAGGCTTACGGAAATAAAGGTCAGGCTGGCGGCAGGGGGGCGCACACCCCCACACCCCCACACCTCCCCATCCAGCCCCTCTCTCTCCCAGGCTAAAGGAGTCCTTCTCTCCTGGCTGCCCAAACCAGAGTTCCCTCCTGTTCCCTGGCAAGACGGTCAGCATGCAGAGAGGGAGACGCTCGCTGCAAGCAGCTAGATCTGCTCCCGAGCAGCTTGGCTGACACTGTGAGCAGCCAGCCCATTGGACCCTCTTCTCAGTCACGTCAGCACCAGAAAACACCAGCAGCCAAAACATCTTCCCTCTGCCACTCCAGCCCTGCAAGGTCACTCTTGATTCTCTTCTTAGTTTTCTTCTGTGGGGTGGGTTTTTTCCTCTCTTTTTCATGCCCTGTCCTGGATTGGAATGGCAAAACCACGTTACATTTGGGGGAGAACATGTTGGCAAGTAAGCTGGCTGTGAGGACGGAGGCAGGCAGCGCTGCATTCCTCTGCCACCTCTGCACATCGGCCCCTGCCGAGCCTTTCGGCAGAGACCTCCTTCCTCCCGCCCTCGCTGAGCTCCTGAAGTTTGCCGCTGTGAACTTCAGTGGATTTCTTTGCAGGGATGTCGCCACGCTCGTAACACGCAGGCTATCCCAGCTGATGGGTAGCCATCAGATCCTTTCCGTAAGCTTGACTGAAATCCCAACAAACAACGGGTATGAAATAGGCTTTCTTTTTAAAATGATTGGACTGCAGACAACTGACAAAACTTTCAAGGGGCTGCTAGTTTAACCAGTTCCTTTCACTTTTCTGACTCCCTGACTTCTGTTGCGCAGGGTATTCTGCTGTGCCTTGCCTGGCTTCTTACAGGCAGAGCCCGGCAGATGCATGGCCTGGGGTCTGCTCCAGCTCTCAGGCATCCCGGTGCTTTCCAGCTGAACAGCAGAGCCTGGAAGCAAGCAAGGTAGCAAAGCGTCCTGCCTTACAACCACTGCCAAATACAAGCGCTGCTGATGTCTCGCGACCGAGTCGCACGACTGCCAGGAAGAGCGTCCCAAACGCCGTCTCCAGAGATCAGCAGCGCCATGCAGAACAGCCTGCATATGCCAGAACCACGGGCCCTGAGGTTCTTGGAGTGGCGGAGAAGAAGTTAGAGAGGGAAACGAAGCCAAAGCCAACAGCCTTAGCCCCGACTTTGGCTATAAGGACCACTGCAAGTCGGATCATTGACTCCGTACTAGAGCGGATCTGTCAACCGGGGCCTGCGCTGACCCCTGAGCTGAACTGGGGAAGGCGCGTTGCAAAACCGCCCACGCCACGTGACGGAAAGGGGAGCTGTCCCGCTGAGGACGCCCTCCCCTCCACGGGCCCACGGCTTTCCAGACAGCCCGTCCCTCCGGCGGGTCCCAAGCCCCCTGCCCAGACAGGAGCACAGCGCAGATCAGCGCACGTAGATGTTGAGAGCGATGGGCCGAAAATCCAATTCAGTGCAAGTCCCCGACTTGAGGCTGCTTTTCCCGGGACAGGGGAGAGGTCTGAAAAGGAAAAGGGGGTAAACCCGAGCCAGAGCCGAGCGCCTTTGGTGTGGCAGTTCCTTGCGTTTCTTCCCGCTTGGCAAGGATGCCCGCTTTGCTTCACCGAACCACACAAGAGTTGCGGTGCGAAGGGGCCTGTGGAGATGAGCTCTCAAAGCCGGGTCAGCAAGAGCGGGGGGCCCACGGGCCTGTCCAAAGGGGCCTCCAGGCAGGCCCCCCACACGGGCCGGTGGACTGCAGCCGGGCAGCGGCCAGCAGCACAGTGATGTGACAATGCGGCAACACGATGATGCAACAATGTGCAACTGCTCTATATAGCTGCTCGCTGCGAGACCGGCTGACGTGACCGCAGCTGGGTGCCTCTCGAGCAAGAGGAGTCAGCACAGGGTCGCAGCTCCTGAGGAGCTTTTGGAAGGAGCTGTGGAGCACTGTCTCACTGCTGGCGTCCGAAAGGCGGACGCACTGCTGAGTGCGCTGGGAAAGAGGAGAGAGGTGAGCAGCGGGCCGATGGAGAGGGCTCAGCCGGGGAGCCTGGGACATGGCGGGGGGCCTGCTCTGGGGCCTGGGCACGTGCCCTTCCTTGCAACTGCCGTGCAGGAGCTTCTTGAGCTAGCGCCTGAGTGTCTCTTGTCTTCCTAGGTCGGGCACAGAAGACAGCACTGGGAGAAGGAGCTACTGGGCTGATGGAGCCTGAGCTGCTGGACCTCCCCCTCGGGGTCAAGATCCCTGTGGTGCCCGGCTCCAAGCCTGTCTTCAGCAGGGCAAAGCTGGGGGAAAAGGTAAAGGAAGTAGAGAGGGCTAGACAAGCTCTCTTCTTGGACGGGGTCCCCGTCACGCAGAGAAGTTCTTGCGGCCACCCGCTCTGCAGCGGGAGCTGCAGCCCTTCCATCGCACAGGGCTGGGGAGTCGAGGGAAGCTCCTGGCTCCGTGGTGCCCAGAGAAAGGAGGACTTGCCCATAGCGGTGCTCCAGGCTGCCCAGAGCTGGCTGGAGAAGAGTGTTGGTGTCAGGTCTTCCAACCACCTTTGCCTTTCCACAAGGACCGCTTGGCACCTCTGGGGAGCGCAATCCCTTTTTGCAAGCAGAGTGAATTGCCAGAGGGCGAGACGTGGCTGTAGGCGACATTTCAGCTTAGCTCCTTACAGGTGCAGGACCGGGCGCAACCCTCGCACCCCTGCCGTAATCAGCTCCTTGTGTTCCCACAGCAGCAGTCGATAGGCACCAGAGAGAGGATGTGGGCACAGGGTTGGTTTCTTCTCCGCTGGAGAGTCTCTGAAGTAGAGAGGTCTTTCCTCTGGCTGGGACGTAGGCCAGCAATTAGCCTGTAGCGGGGAGGTTTGAAAAGGCCATCCTGCGTGCGTGAGGAGCTCGCAAGCGCATTGGTCCCTGCTGCTCTCTCCTGCCCCATTCATACTCTGGACCATCTCTCTTACAGCTTCACCGGCCCTCAGGCTATTTTGACCTGGGCGATCCCTACTGTCGCCTAACGAGCACAGAGTACAACAGCCTCCATGACCCGCATCTGCAGGCCTACTACAAACGCAAAGACAACCTCCGGAGGCTGAAGAAAGAGGGTTACGTCACCAGCGACGGCAAAGTAGGTTTGGGCGTCGCTGGGCTGGGAAAAACGGTTCCCTCCGCGCGGGGTTCCCTGAGCACAGAGGCGGCGTACGCACAGCAGCAGCTCCCCTCCCGCTGGGTTCGGGCTCTTTCGGGGAAGGCAGGCTGCGTAGCTGGCTTGACAGTGCTCGGGTGATTTCTCCCCTCGTCTCTCCATAGGTGGTTTGCACTCTGAAGGAGTTCAACGAGTACAGGCAGTATCTGACCAGGCTCAAGCTGGAGGCAGAGAAAATGGCCAGGCAAGAAAAGGTAGGCAAAGCGGAGTGCTGGCGGACACCTGTCAGCGGCACGGTGCCGAGGGCTGGGGCTTGACTTGCTGCATCTCGGGGAGGCGGTCAGCGCGGAGGAGGAGGAGAGCGCTGTGCTGGTGGGCCGGGCACTGTGGCGGCAAAAGTACTAGCCGGCTCGGAGCTGAGCTAGCGCAGGGTGCTGGCGTGGGCACAGGCAGGAAGGTCGTGTGCAAGCAGGCTCCGTCCTGAGGGAAGCCCTTCTGCCCTCGTCGCGCGGCCGAAGCAGAGCGCTGGCCTGGGCCCGCGCGAAGCCTGAGCGCGCGGGGGCGTGAGCGCTTGTCCAGGCAACAGCGAGCCACAACCTGGTGTCACCTTTCAGGAAAGGCTTCGACCGCACGTGGCCAAACCAAAGGATGCCCCCAAACTGCCAGGAGAGAGCGACGCTTCGTGCCCGGGACAGCGGCCGCTGCAGCCTCGCAAACCATCTTGCCCACCTCCACCCAAAAGCAGAAGGAGCTCCCTCAAATCGGGGCGATGCGCAAGAGGGAAAGCAGCTGTGGATGAGAGCCAAACCTGCTCCCAACCTGAGCTGGGACAGGAAGGTGCCAAGCTGCCCAGGAGGGTTAGCAGTGACGCTGACTCCAAGAGGAAGCCATACGTCACGGCAGGCAGCGCGTTCACAGCTGCGTCTGAACAACAAAGTGCCACAGATGCCCAGCAGCTTGAAGAGGTGGTTGAGACTGTGGTGCACCAAGTGTTGGAGGTGGTGAAGGGTCCTCGGGATGAGTCAATCTCCATCTTAAGGAGAGTTGCCCTGGAGATCAGAGGAAGACTGCGTGCCAGCACCGGAAGAGCAGAGACTTCTCCCCGGAATCGCTGGCAGGAAATTGTACTGGTGGGCAAAGAGCTTGTAGTGACCGTGCTGGAGGGCGTGGGGGAGCGTTTGGCATCCAGCAGGTGCAAAGCATCTGAGCCAGGGCCGGCAACCAGGTGGAAGGAGCAGCCTGTTGCCAGAGGAGCCACCCGAGCGGGCAAATGCAAGGAAGAGAAACCAGGGCAAGCTGAAGGAGCAGCTTCCCACAGAGCACCTGCACAGGCCTGCCTTGACAAACTCACCAGAAGAATTGTTGACAGTATTTGCTCCACCTTGGAATGCTTTGTAGCTTCTCTATTTGAACGAGAATTTAGCTGCAAATATTCCAAAATCATGGAGCTTCTCGAGGGAATTTGCTCCAACGGACGGCCGCAGCCATTCCAGAGGCCTTTCTCAAGGCAGGGCATGGAAGCAGGACAAGCACTCCCCAGAGCATCTGAAGGGCAGAGCCTGGAAGCAAGCAAGGCAGCAAAGCGTCCTGCCTTACAACCGCTGCCAAATACAAGCGCTGCTGATGTCTCGCGACCGAGTCGCACGACTGCCAGGAAGAGCGTCCCAAACGCCGTCTCCAGAGATCAGCAGCGCCATGCAGAACAGCCTGCATATGCCAGAACCACGGGCCCTGAGGTTCTTGGAGTGGCGGAGAAGAAGTTAGAGAGGGAAACGAAGCCAAAGCCAACAGCCTTAGCCCCGACTTTGGCTATAAGGACCACTGCAAGTCGGATCATTGACTCCGTACTAGAGCGGATCTGTCAACCGGGGCCTGCGCTGACCCCTGAGCTGAACTGGGGAAGGCGCGTTGCAAAACCGCCCACGCCACGTGACGGAAAGGGGAGCTGTCCCGCTGAGGACGCCCTCCCCTCCACGGGCCCACGGCTTTCCAGACAGCCCATCCCTCCGGCGGGTCCCAAGCCCCCTGCCCAGACAGGAGCACAGCGCAGATCAGCGCACGTGAAGCGCTTCCCTGAGGCGAGCCCCAGCTGCCCGTGTCAGAAACGAGGGCGTTAGCTGGGAGGCTTGTGGACGCTGTCCTGAGGAGGTGTGCGGCAAGAGAGGCGTAGAGCCCCTGGGCAGCTCCAGCAGGCAGCAAACACAGACTTTGCAGCCTTGTGCTGGCAATAAAGAGTTTACTCCCAAGTGCTTGCTTGTGCTTAGCTTCATTCGAGCCAGGCCATACTGTGTCTGGGCATTTTCCCTGCCCTAAGCTGTCTCATCTTCAAGCAGCCCGTGCCAAGGCTCATCCCAAGGGGAGTGGTGGGAGCAAGCCCCTCTCTAAGGGGAACTCACCACCCTGCTGTGCCACAGGCTTGGTTGGCCTTTGACGGTCTCCCATGCAGCATCCCCTGGGGAAGGGAGGCCTTCAGTCCCACAAGGAGACAAGCCAAAGAGTTGACGGTGAAGGGGAAATTCAAACTAACTGCTCAGCAGCGGTCATCTGTGGCACGAGGGGAAGGCGGCCCCACTGCCAGCAGGGCTTAAACTTGAACAGGCTTACGGAAATAAAGGTCAGGCTGGCGGCAGGGGGGCGCACACCCCCACACCCCCACACCTCCCCATCCAGCCCCTCTCTCTCCCAGGCTAAAGGAGTCCTTCTCTCCTGGCTGCCCAAACCAGAGTTCCCTCCTGTTCCCTGGCAAGACGGTCAGCATGCAGAGAGGGAGACACTCGCTGCAAGCAGCTAGATCTGCTCCCGAGCAGCTTGGCTGACACTGTGAGCAGCCAGCCCATTGGACCCTCTTCTCAGTCACGTCAGCACCAGAAAACACCAGCAGCCAAAACATCTTCCCTCTGCCACTCCAGCCCTGCAAGGTCACTCTTGATTCTCTTCTTAGTTTTCTTCTGTGGGGTGGGTTTTTTCCTCTCTTTTTCATGCCCTGTCCTGGATTGGAATGGCAAAACCACGTTACATGTGGGGGAGAACATGTTGGCAAGTAAGCTGGCTGTGAGGACGGAGGCAGGCAGCGCTGCATTCCTCTGCCACCTCTGCACATCGGCCCCTGCCGAGCCTTTCGGCAGAGACCTCCTTCCTCCCGCCCTCGCTGAGCTCCTGAAGTTTGCCGCTGTGAACTTCAGTGGATTTCTTTGCAGGGATGTCGCCACGCTCGTAACACGCAGGCTATCCCAGCTGATGGGTAGCCATCAGATCCTTTCCGTAAGCTTGACTGAAATCCCAACAAACAACGGGTATGAAATAGGCTTTCTTTTTAAAATGATTGGACTGCAGACAACTGACAAAACTTTCAAGGGGCTGCTAGTTTAACCAGTTCCTTTCACTTTTCTGACTCCCTGACTTCTGTTGCGCAGGGTATTCTGCTGTGCCTTGCCTGGCTTCTTACAGGCAGAGCCCGGCAGATGCATGGCCTGGGGTCTGCTCCAGCTCTCAGGCATCCCGGTGCTTTCCAGCTGAACAGCAGAGCCTGGAAGCAAGCAAGGTAGCAAAGCGTCCTGCCTTACAACCACTGCCAAATACAAGCGCTGCTGATGTCTCGCGACCGAGTCGCACGACTGCCAGGAAGAGCGTCCCAAACGCCGTCTCCAGAGATCAGCAGCGCCATGCAGAACAGCCTGCATATGCCAGAACCACGGGCCCTGAGGTTCTTGGAGTGGCGGAGAAGAAGTTAGAGAGGGAAACGAAGCCAAAGCCAACAGCCTTAGCCCCGACTTTGGCTATAAGGACCACTGCAAGTCGGATCATTGACTCCGTACTAGAGCGGATCTGTCAACCGGGGCCTGCGCTGACCCCTGAGCTGAACTGGGGAAGGCGCGTTGCAAAACCGCCCACGCCACGTGACGGAAAGGGGAGCTGTCCCGCTGAGGACGCCCTCCCCTCCACGGGCCCACGGCTTTCCAGACAGCCCGTCCCTCCGGTGGGTCCCAAGCCCCCTGCCCAGACAGGAGCACAGCGCAGATCAGCGCACGTAGATGTTGAGAGCGATGGGCCGAAAATCCAATTCAGTGCAAGTCCCCGACTTGAGGCTGCTTTTCCCGGGACAGGGGAGAGGTCTGAAAAGGAAAAGGGGGTAAACCCGAGCCAGAGCCGAGCGCCTTTGGTGTGGCAGTTCCTTGCGTTTCTTCCCGCTTGGCAAGGATGCCCGCTTTGCTTCACCGAACCACACAAGAGTTGCGGTGCGAAGGGGCCTGTGGAGATGAGCTCTCAAAGCCGGGTCAGCAAGAGCGGGGGGCCCACGGGCCTGTCCAAAGGGGCCTCCAGGCAGGCCCCCCACACGGGCCGGTGGACTGCAGCCGGGCGGCGGCCAGCAGCACAGTGATGTGACAATGCGGCAACACGATGATGCAACAATGTGCAACTGCTCTATATAGCTGCTCGCTGCGAGACCGGCTGACGTGACCGCAGCTGGGTGCCTCTCGAGCAAGAGGAGTCAGCACAGGGTCGCAGCTCCTGAGGAGCTTTTGGAAGGAGCTGTGGAGCACTGTCTCACTGCTGGCGTCCGAAAGGCGGACGCACTGCTGAGTGCGCTGGGAAAGAGGAGAGAGGTGAGCAGCGGGCCGATGGAGAGGGCTCAGCCGGGGAGCCTGGGACATGGCGGGGGGCCTGCTCTGGGGCCTGGGCACGTGCCCTTCCTTGCAACTGCCGTGCAGGAGCTTCTTGAGCTAGCGCCTGAGTGTCTCTTGTCTTCCTAGGTCGGGCACAGAAGACAGCACTGGGAGAAGGAGCTACTGGGCTGATGGAGCCTGAGCTGCTGGACCTCCCCCTCGGGGTCAAGATCCCTGTGGTGCCCGGCTCCAAGCCTGTCTTCAGCAGGGCAAAGCTGGGGGAAAAGGTAAAGGAAGTAGAGAGGGCTAGACAAGCTCTCTTCTTGGACGGGGTCCCCGTCACGCAGAGAAGTTCTTGCGGCCACCCGCTCTGCAGCGGGAGCTGCAGCCCTTCCATCGCACAGGGCTGGGGAGTCGAGGGAAGCTCCTGGCTCCGTGGTGCCCAGAGAAAGGAGGACTTGCCCATAGCGGTGCTCCAGGCTGCCCAGAGCTGGCTGGAGAAGAGTGTTGGTGTCAGGTCTTCCAACCACCTTTGCCTTTCCACAAGGAC
This sequence comes from Grus americana, assembly GCF_028858705.1. NCBI lineage: Eukaryota > Metazoa > Chordata > Aves > Gruiformes > Gruidae > Grus > Grus americana. Next base: position 18,429 of record NW_026561516.1, read on the forward strand.
CGCTTGGCACCTCTGGGGAGCGCAATCCCTTTTTGCAAGCAGAGTGAATTGCCAGAGGGCGAGACGTGGCTGTAGGCGACATTTCAGCTTAGCTCCTTACAGGTGCAGGACCGGGCGCAACCCTCGCACCCCTGCCGTAATCAGCTCCTTGTGTTCCCACAGCAGCAGTCGATAGGCACCAGAGAGAGGATGTGGGCACAGGGTTGGTTTCTTCTCCGCTGGAGAGTCTCTGAAGTAGAGAGGTCTTTCCTCTGGCTGGGACGTAGGCCAGCAATTAGCCTGTAGCGGGGAGGTTTGAAAAGGCCATCCTGCGTGCGTGAGGAGCTCGCAAGCGCATTGGTCCCTGCTGCTCTCTCCTGCCCCATTCATACTCTGGACCATCTCTCTTACAGCTTCACCGGCCCTCAGGCTATTTTGACCTGGGCGATCCCTACTGTCGCCTAACGAGCACAGAGTACAACAGCCTCCATGACCCGCATCTGCAGGCCTACTACAAACGCAAAGACAACCTCCGGAGGCTGAAGAAAGAGGGTTACGTCACCAGCGACGGCAAAGTAGGTTTGGGCGTCGCTGGGCTGGGAAAAACGGTTCCCTCCGCGCGGGGTTCCCTGAGCACAGAGGCGGCGTACGCACAGCAGCAGCTCCCCTCCCGCTGGGTTCGGGCTCTTTCGGGGAAGGCAGGCTGCGTAGCTGGCTTGACAGTGCTCGGGTGATTTCTCCCCTCGTCTCTCCATAGGTGGTTTGCACTCTGAAGGAGTTCAACGAGTACAGGCAGTATCTGACCAGGCTCAAGCTGGAGGCAGAGAAAATGGCCAGGCAAGAAAAGGTAGGCAAAGCGGAGTGCTGGCGGACACCTGTCAGCGGCACGGTGCCGAGGGCTGGGGCTTGACTTGCTGCATCTCGGGGAGGCGGTCAGCGCGGAGGAGGAGGAGAGCGCTGTGCTGGTGGGCTGGGCACTGTGGCGGCAAAAGTACTAGCCGGCTCGGAGCTGAGCTAGTGCAGGGTGCTGGCGTGGGCACAGGCAGGAAGGTCGTGTGCAAGCAGGCTCCGTCCTGAGGGAAGCCCTTCTGCCCTCGTCGCGCGGCCGAAGCAGAGCGCTGGCCTGGGCCCGCGCGAAGCCTGAGCGCGCGGGGGCGTGAGCGCTTGTCCAGGCAACAGCGAGCCACAACCTGGTGTCACCTTTCAGGAAAGGCTTCGACCGCACGTGGCCAAACCAAAGGATGCCCCCAAACTGCCAGAAGAGAGCGACGCTTCGTGCCCGGGACAGCGGCCGCTGCAGCCTCGCAAACCATCTTGCCCACCTCCACCCAAAAGCAGAAGGAGCTCCCTCAAATCGGGGCGATGCGCAAGAGGGAAAGCAGCTGTGGATGAGAGCCAAACCTGCTCCCAACCTGAGCTGGGACAGGAAGGTGCCAAGCTGCCCAGGAGGGTTAGCAGTGACGCTGACTCCAAGAGGAAGCCATACGTCACGGCAGGCAGCGCGTTCACAGCTGCGTCTGAACAACAAAGTGCCACAGATGCCCAGCAGCTTGAAGAGGTGGTTGAGACTGTGGTGCACCAAGTGTTGGAGGTGGTGAAGGGTCCTCGGGATGAGTCAATCTCCATCTTAAGGAGAGTTGCCCTGGAGATCAGAGGAAGACTGCGTGCCAGCACCGGAAGAGCAGAGACTTCTCCCCGGAATCGCTGGCAGGAAATTGTACTGGTGGGCAAAGAGCTTGTAGTGACCGTGCTGGAGGGCGTGGGGGAGCGTTTGGCATCCAGCAGGTGCAAAGCATCTGAGCCAGGGCCGGCAACCAGGTGGAAGGAGCAGCCTGTTGCCAGAGGAGCCACCCGAGCGGGCAAATGCAAGGAAGAGAAACCAGGGCAAGCTGAAGGAGCAGCTTCCCACAGAGCACCTGCACAGGCCTGCCTTGACAAACTCACCAGAAGAATTGTTGACAGTATTTGCTCCACCTTGGAATGCTTTGTAGCTTCTCTATTTGAACGAGAATTTAGCTGCAAATATTCCAAAATCATGGAGCTTCTCGAGGGAATTTGCTCCAACGGACGGCCGCAGCCATTCCAGAGGCCTTTCTCAAGGCAGGGCATGGAAGCAGGACAAGCACTCCCCAGAGCATCTGAAGGGCAGAGCCTGGAAGCAAGCAAGGCAGCAAAGCGTCCTGCCTTACAACCGCTGCCAAATACAAGCGCTGCTGATGTCTCGCGACCGAGTCGCACGACTGCCAGGAAGAGCGTCCCAAACGCCGTCTCCAGAGATCAGCAGCGCCATGCAGAACAGCCTGCATATGCCAGAACCACGGGCCCTGAGGTTCTTGGAGTGGCGGAGAAGAAGTTAGAGAGGGAAACGAAGCCAAAGCCAACAGCCTTAGCCCCGACTTTGGCTATAAGGACCACTGCAAGTCGGATCATTGACTCCGTACTAGAGCGGATCTGTCAACCGGGGCCTGCGCTGACCCCTGAGCTGAACTGGGGAAGGCGCGTTGCAAAACCGCCCACGCCACGTGACGGAAAGGGGAGCTGTCCCGCTGAGGACGCCCTCCCCTCCACGGGCCCACGGCTTTCCAGACAGCCCGTCCCTCCGGCGGGTCCCAAGCCCCCTGCCCAGACAGGAGCACAGCGCAGATCAGCGCACGTGAAGCGCTTCCCTGAGGCGAGCCCCAGCTGCCCGTGTCAGAAACGAGGGCGTTAGCTGGGAGGCTTGTGGACGCTGTCCTGAGGAGGTGTGCGGCAAGAGAGGCGTAGAGCCCCTGGGCAGCTCCAGCAGGCAGCAAACACAGACTTTGCAGCCTTGTGCTGGCAATAAAGAGTTTACTCCCAAGTGCTTGCTTGTGCTTAGCTTCATTCGAGCCAGGCCATACTGTGTCTGGGCATTTTCCCTGCCCTAAGCTGTCTCATCTTCAAGCAGCCCGTGCCAAGGCTCATCCCAAGGGGAGTGGTGGGAGCAAGCCCCTCTCTAAGGGGAACTCACCACCCTGCTGTGCCACAGGCTTGGTTGGCCTTTGACGGTCTCCCATGCAGCATCCCCTGGGGAAGGGAGGCCTTCAGTCCCACAAGGAGACAAGCCAAAGAGTTGACGGTGAAGGGGAAATTCAAACTAACTGCTCAGCAGCGGTCATCTGTGGCACGAGGGGAAGGCGGCCCCACTGCCAGCAGGGCTTAAACTTGAACAGGCTTACGGAAATAAAGGTCAGGCTGGCGGCAGGGGGGCGCACACCCCCACACCCCCACACCTCCCCATCCAGCCCCTCTCTCTCCCAGGCTAAAGGAGTCCTTCTCTCCTGGCTGCCCAAACCAGAGTTCCCTCCTGTTCCCTGGCAAGACGGTCAGCATGCAGAGAGGGAGACGCTCGCTGCAAGCAGCTAGATCTGCTCCCGAGCAGCTTGGCTGACACTGTGAGCAGCCAGCCCATTGGACCCTCTTCTCAGTCACGTCAGCACCAGAAAACACCAGCAGCCAAAACATCTTCCCTCTGCCACTCCAGCCCTGCAAGGTCACTCTTGATTCTCTTCTTAGTTTTCTTCTGTGGGGTGGGTTTTTTCCTCTCTTTTTCATGCCCTGTCCTGGATTGGAATGGCAAAACCACGTTACATTTGGGGGAGAACATGTTGGCAAGTAAGCTGGCTGTGAGGACGGAGGCAGGCAGCGCTGCATTCCTCTGCCACCTCTGCACATCGGCCCCTGCCGAGCCTTTCGGCAGAGACCTCCTTCCTCCCGCCCTCGCTGAGCTCCTGAAGTTTGCCGCTGTGAACTTCAGTGGATTTCTTTGCAGGGATGTCGCCACGCTCGTAACACGCAGGCTATCCCAGCTGATGGGTAGCCATCAGATCCTTTCCGTAAGCTTGACTGAAATCCCAACAAACAACGGGTATGAAATAGGCTTTCTTTTTAAAATGATTGGACTGCAGACAACTGACAAAACTTTCAAGGGGCTGCTAGTTTAACCAGTTCCTTTCACTTTTCTGACTCCCTGACTTCTGTTGCGCAGGGTATTCTGCTGTGCCTTGCCTGGCTTCTTACAGGCAGAGCCCGGCAGATGCATGGCCTGGGGTCTGCTCCAGCTCTCAGGCATCCCGGTGCTTTCCAGCTGAACAGCAGAGCCTGGAAGCAAGCAAGGTAGCAAAGCGTCCTGCCTTACAACCACTGCCAAATACAAGCGCTGCTGATGTCTCGCGACCGAGTCGCACGACTGCCAGGAAGAGCGTCCCAAACGCCGTCTCCAGAGATCAGCAGCGCCATGCAGAACAGCCTGCATATGCCAGAACCACGGGCCCTGAGGTTCTTGGAGTGGCGGAGAAGAAGTTAGAGAGGGAAACGAAGCCAAAGCCAACAGCCTTAGCCCCGACTTTGGCTATAAGGACCACTGCAAGTCGGATCATTGACTCCGTACTAGAGCGGATCTGTCAACCGGGGCCTGCGCTGACCCCTGAGCTGAACTGGGGAAGGCGCGTTGCAAAACCGCCCACGCCACGTGACGGAAAGGGGAGCTGTCCCGCTGAGGACGCCCTCCCCTCCACGGGCCCACGGCTTTCCAGACAGCCCGTCCCTCCGGCGGGTCCCAAGCCCCCTGCCCAGACAGGAGCACAGCGCAGATCAGCGCATGTAGATGTTGAGAGCGATGGGCCGAAAATCCAATTCAGTGCAAGTCCCCGACTTGAGGCTGCTTTTCCCGGGACAGGGGAGAGGTCTGAAAAGGAAAAGGGGGTAAACCCGAGCCAGAGCCGAGCGCCTTTGGTGTGGCAGTTCCTTGCGTTTCTTCCCGCTTGGCAAGGATGCCCGCTTTGCTTCACCGAACCACACAAGAGTTGCGGTGCGAAGGGGCCTGTGGAGATGAGCTCTCAAAGCCGGGTCAGCAAGAGCGGGGGGCCCACGGGCTTGTCCAAAGGGGCCTCCAGGCAGGCCCCCCACACGGGCCGGTGGACTGCAGCCGGGCGGCGGCCAGCAGCACAGTGATGTGACAATGCGGCAACACGATGATGCAACAATGTGCAACTGCTCTATATAGCTGCTCGCTGCGAGACCGGCTGACGTGACCGCAGCTGGGTGCCTCTCGAGCAAGAGGAGTCAGCACAGGGTCGCAGCTCCTGAGGAGCTTTTGGAAGGAGCTGTGGAGCACTGTCTCACTGCTGGCGTCCGAAAGGCGGACGCACTGCTGAGTGCGCTGGGAAAGAGGAGAGAGGTGAGCAGCGGGCCGATGGAGAGGGCTCAGCCGGGGAGCCTGGGACATGGCGGGGGGCCTGCTCTGGGGCCTGGGCACGTGCCCTTCCTTGCAACTGCCGTGCAGGAGCTTCTTGAGCTAGCGCCTGAGTGTCTCTTGTCTTCCTAGGTCGGGCACAGAAGACAGCACTGGGAGAAGGAGCTACTGGGCTGATGGAGCCTGAGCTGCTGGACCTCCCCCTCGGGGTCAAGATCCCTGTGGTGCCCGGCTCCAAGCCTGTCTTCAGCAGGGCAAAGCTGGGGGAAAAGGTAAAGGAAGTAGAGAGGGCTAGACAAGCTCTCTTCTTGGACGGGGTCCCCGTCACGCAGAGAAGTTCTTGCGGCCACCCGCTCTGCAGCGGGAGCTGCAGCCCTTCCATCGCACAGGGCTGGGGAGTCGAGGGAAGCTCCTGGCTCCGTGGTGCCCAGAGAAAGGAGGACTTGCCCATAGCGGTGCTCCAGGCTGCCCAGAGCTGCCTGGAGAAGAGTGTTGGTGTCAGGTCTTCCAACCACCTTTGCCTTTCCACAAGGACCGCTTGGCACCTCTGGGGAGCGCAATCCCTTTTTGCAAGCAGAGTGAATTGCCAGAGGGCGAGACGTGGCTGTAGGCGACATTTCAGCTTAGCTCCTTACAGGTGCAGCACCGGGCGCAACCCTCGCACCCCTGCCGTAAACAGCTCCTTGTGTTCCCACAGCAGCAGTCGATAGGCACCAGAGAGAGGATGTGGGCACAGGGTTGGTTTCTTCTCCGCTGGAGAGTCTCTGAAGTAGAGAGGTCTTTCCTCTGGCTGGGACGAAGGCCAGCAATTAGCCTGTAGCGGGGAGGTTTGAAAAGGCCATCCTGCGTGCGTGAGGAGCTCGCAAGCGCATTGGTCCCTGCTGCTCTCTCCTGCCCCGTTCATACTCTGGACCATCTCTCTTACAGCTTCACCGGCCCTCAGGCTATTTTGACCTGGGCGATCCCTACTGTCGCCTAACGAGCACAGAGTACAACAGCCTCCATGACCCGCATCTGCAGGCATACTACAAACGCAAAGACAACCTCCGGAGGCTGAAGAAAGAGGGTTACGTCACCAGCGACGGCAAAGTAGGTTTGGGCGTCGCTGGGCTGGGAAAAACGGTTCCCTCCGTGCGGGGTTCCCTGAGCACAGAGGCGGCGTACGCACAACAGCAGCTCCCCTCCCGCTGGGTTCGGGCTCTTTCGGGGAAGGCAGGCTGCGTAGCTGGCTTGACAGTGCTCGGGTGATTTCTCCCCTCGTCTCTCCATAGGTGGTTTGCACTCTGAAGGAGTTCAACGAGTACAGGCAGTATCTGACCAGGCTCAAGCTGGAGGCAGAGAAAATGGCCAGGCAAGAAAAGGTAGGCAAAGCGGAGTGCTGGCGGACACCTGTCAGCGGCACGGTGCCGAGGGCTGGGGCTTGACTTGCTGCATCTCGGGGAGGCGGTCAGCGCGGAGGAGGAGGAGAGGGCTGTGCTGGTGGGCCGGGCACTGTGGCGGCAAAAGTACTAGCCGGCTCGGAGCTGAGCTAGCGCAGGGTGCTGGCGTGGGCACAGGCAGGAAGGTCGTGTGCAAGCAGGCTCCGTCCTGAGGGAAGCCCTTCTGCCCTCGTCGCGCGGCCGAAGCAGAGCGCTGGCCTGGGCCCGCGCGAAGCCTGAGCGCGCGGGGGCGTGAGCGCTTGTCCAGGCAACAGCGAGCCACAACCTGGTGTCACCTTTCAGGAAAGGCTTCGACCGCACGTGGCCAAACCAAAGGATGCCCCCAAACTGCCAGGAGAGAGCGACGCTTCGTGCCCGGGACAGCGGCCGCTGCAGCCTCGCAAACCATCTTGCCCACCTCCACCCAAAAGCAGAAGGAGCTCCCTCAAATCGGGGCGATGCGCAAGAGGGAAAGCAGCTGTGGATGAGAGCCAAACCTGCTCCCAACCTGAGCTGGGACAGGAAGGTGCCAAGCTGCCCAGGAGGGTTAGCAGTGACGCTGACTCCAAGAGGAAGCCATACGTCACGGCAGGCAGCGCGTTCACAGCTGCGTCTGAACAACAAAGTGCCACAGATGCCCAGCAGCTTGAAGAGGTGGTTGAGACTGTGGTGCACCAAGTGTTGGAGGTGGTGAAGGGTCCTCGGGATGAGTCAATCTCCATCTTAAGGAGAGTTGCCCTGGAGATCAGAGGAAGACTGCGTGCCAGCACCGGAAGAGCAGAGACTTCTCCCCGGAATCGCTGGCAGGAAATTGTACTGGTGGGCAAAGAGCTTGTAGTGACCGTGCTGGAAGGCGTGGGGGAGCGTTTGGCATCCAGCAGGTGCAAAGCATCTGAGCCAGGGCCGGCAACCAGGTGGAAGGAGCAGCCTGTTGCCAGAGGAGCCACCCGAGCGGGCAAATGCAAGGAAGAGAAACCAGGGCAAGCTGAAGGAGCAGCTTCCCACAGAGCACCTGCACAGGCCTGCCTTGACAAACTCACCAGAAGAATTGTTGACAGTATTTGCTCCACCTTGGAATGCTTTGTAGCTTCTCTATTTGAACGAGAATTTAGCTGCAAATATTCCAAAATCATGGAGCTTCTCGAGGGAATTTGCTCCAACGGACGGCCGCAGCCATTCCAGAGGCCTTTCTCAAGGCAGGGCATGGAAGCAGGACAAGCACTCCCCAGAGCATCTGAAGGGCAGAGCCTGGAAGCAAGCAAGGCAGCAAAGCGTCCTGCCTTACAACCGCTGCCAAATACAAGCGCTGCTGATGTCTCGCGACCAAGTCGCACGACTGCCAGGAAGAGCGTCCCAAACGCCGTCTCCAGAGATCAGCAGCGCCATGCAGAACAGCCTGCATATGCCACAACCACGGGCCCTGAGGTTCTTGGAACGGCGGAGGAGAAGTTAAAGAGGGAAACGAAGCCAAAGCCAACAGCCTTAGCCCGGACTTTGGCTATAAGGACCACTGCAAGTCGGATCATTGACTCCGTACTAGAGCGGATCTGTCAACCGGGGCCTGCGCTGACCCCTGAGCTGAACTGGGGAAGGCGCGTTGCAAAACCACCCACGCCACGTGACGGAAAGGGGAGCTGTCCCGCTGAGGACGCCCTCCCCTCCACGGGCCCACGGCTTTCCAGACAGCCCGTCCCTCCGGCGGGTCCCAAGCCCCCTGCCCAGACAGGAGCACAGCGCAGATCAGCGCACGTGAAGCGCTTCCCTGAGGCGAGCCCCAGCTGCCCGTGTCAGAAACGAGGGCGTTAGCTGGGAGGCTTGTGGACGCTGTCCTGAGGAGGTGTGCGGCAAGAGAGGCGTAGAGCCCCTGGGCAGCTCCAGCAGGCAGCAAACACAGACTTTGCAGCCTTGTGCTGGCAATAAAGAGTTTACTCCCAAGTGCTTGCTTGTGCTTAGCTTCATTCGAGCCAGGCCATACTGTGTCTGGGCATTTTCCCTGCCCTAAGCTGTCTCATCTTCAAGCAGCCCGTGCCAAGGCTCATCCCAAGGGGAGTGGTGGGAGCAAGCCCCTCTCTAAGGGGAACTCACCACCCTGCTGTGCCACAGGCTTGGTTGGCCTTTGACGGTCTCCCATGCAGCATCCCCTGGGGAAGGGAGGCCTTCAGTCCCACAAGGAGACAAGCCAAAGAGTTGACGGTGAAGGGGAAATTCAAACTAACTGCTCAGCAGCGGTCATCTGTGGCACGAGGGGAAGGCGGCCCCACTGCCAGCAGGGCTTAAACTTGAACAGGCTTACGGAAATAAAGGTCAGGCTGGCGGCAGGGGGGCGCACACCCCCACACCCCCACACCACCCCATCCAGCCCCTCTCTCTCCCAGGCTAAAGGAGTCCTTCTCTCCTGGCTGCCCAAACCAGAGTTCCCTCCTGTTCCCTGGCAAGACGGTCAGCATGCAGAGAGGGAGACGCTCGCTGCAAGCAGCTAGATCTCTTCTTGGACGGGGTCCCCGTCATGCAGAGAGGTCCTTGTGGCCACCTGCTCTGCAGCGGGACCTGCAGCCCTTCCATCGCACAGGGCTGGGGAGTCGAGGGAAGCTCCTGGCTCCGTGGTGCCCAGAGAAAGGAGGACTTGCCCATAGCGGTGCTCCAGGCTGCCCAGAGCTGGCTGGAGAAGAGTGTTGGTGTCAGGTCTTCCAACCACCTTTGCCTTTCCACAAGGACCGCTTGGCACCTCTGGGGAGCGCAATCCCTTTTTGCAAGCAGAGTGAATTGCCAGAGGGCGAGACGTGGCTGTAGGCGACGTTTCAGCTTAGCTCCTTACAGGTGCAGCACCGGGCGCAACCCTCGCACCCCTGCCGTAATCAGCTCCTTGTGTTCCCACAGCAGCAGTCGATAGGCACCAGAGAGAGGATGTGGGCACAGGGTTGGTTTCTTCTCCGCTGGAGAGTCTCTGAAGTAGAGAGGTCTTTCCTCTGGCTGGGACGTAGGCCAGCAATTAGCCTGTAGCGGGGAGGTTTGAAAAGGCCATCCTGCGTGCGTGAGGAGCTCGCAAGCGCATTGGTCCCTGCTGCTCTCTCCTGCCCCGTTCATACTCTGGACCATCTCTCTTACAGCTTCACCGGCCCTCAGGCTATTTTGACCTGGGCGATCCCTACTGTCGCCTAACGAGCACAGAGTACAACAGCCTCCATGACCCGCATCTGCAGGCCTACTACAAACGCAAAGACAACCTCCGGAGGCTGAAGAAAGAGGGTTACGTCACCAGCGACGGCAAAGTAGGTTTGGGCGTCGCTGGGCTGGGAAAAACGGTTCCCTCCGCGCGGGGTTCCCTGAGCACAGAGGCGGCGTACGCACAGCAGCAGCTCCCCTCCCGCTGGGTTCGGGCTCTTTCGGGGAAGGCAGGCTGCGTAGCTGGCTTGACAGTGCTCGGGTGATTTCTCCCCTCGTCTCTCCATAGGTGGTTTGCACTCTGAAGGAGTTCAACGAGTACAGGCAGTATCTGACCAGGCTCAAGCTGGAGGCAGAGAAAATGGCCAGGCAAGAAAAGGTAGGCAAAGCGGAGTGCTGGCGGACACCTGTCAGCGGCACGGTGCCGAGGGCTGGGGCTTGACTTGCTGCATCTCGGGGAGGCGGTCAGCGCGGAGGAGGAGGAGAGGGCTGTGCTGGTGGGCCGGGCACTGTGGCGGCAAAAGTACTAGCCGGCTCGGAGCTGAGCTAGCGCAGGGTGCTGGCGTGGGCACAGGCAGGAAGGTCGTGTGCAAGCAGGCTCCGTCCTGAGGGAAGCCCTTCTGCCCTCGTCGCGCGGCCGAAGCAGAGCGCTGGCCTGGGCCCGCGCGAAGCCTGAGCGCGCGGGGGCGTGAGCGCTTGTCCAGGCAACAGCGAGCCACAACCTGGTGTCACCTTTCAGGAAAGGCTTCGACCGCACGTGGCCAAACCAAAGGATGCCCCCAAACTGCCAGGAGAGAGCGACGCTTCGTGCCCGGGACAGCGGCCGCTGCAGCCTCGCAAACCATCTTGCCCACCTCCACCCAAAAGCAGAAGGAGCTCCCTCAAATCGGGGCGATGCGCAAGAGGGAAAGCAGCTGTGGATGAGAGCCAAACCTGCTCCCAACCTGAGCTGGGACAGGAAGGTGCCAAGCTGCCCAGGAGGGTTAGCAGTGACGCTGACTCCAAGAGGAAGCCATACGTCACGGCAGGCAGCGCGTTCACAGCTGCGTCTGAACAACAAAGTGCCACAGATGCCCAGCAGCTTGAAGAGGTGGTTGAGACTGTGGTGCACCAAGTGTTGGAGGTGGTGAAGGGTCCTCGGGATGAGTCAATCTCCATCTTAAGGAGAGTTGCCCTGGAGATCAGAGGAAGACTGCGTGCCAGCACCGGAAGAGCAGAGACTTCTCCCCGGAATCGCTGGCAGGAAATTGTACTGGTGGGCAAAGAGCTTGTAGTGACCGTGCTGGAGGGCGTGGGGGAGCGTTTGGCATCCAGCAGGTGCAAAGCATCTGAGCCAGGGCCGGCAACCAGGTGGAAGGAGCAGCCTGTTGCCAGAGGAGCCACCCGAGCGGGCAAATGCAAGGAAGAGAAACCAGGGCAAGCTGAAGGAGCAGCTTCCCACAGAGCACCTGCACAGGCCTGCCTTGACAAACTCACCAGAAGAATTGTTGACAGTATTTGCTCCACCTTGGAATGCTTTGTAGCTTCTCTATTTGAACGAGAATTTAGCTGCAAATATTCCAAAATCATGGAGCTTCTCGAGGGAATTTGCTCCAACGGACGGCCGCAGCCATTCCAGAGGCCTTTCTCAAGGCAGGGCATGGAAGCAGGACAAGCACTCCCCAGAGCATCTGAAGGGCAGAGCCTGGAAGCAAGCAAGGCAGCAAAGCGTCCTGCCTTACAACCGCTGCCAAATACAAGCGCTGCTGATGTCTCGCGACCGAGTCGCACGACTGCCAGGAAGAGCGTCCCAAACGCCGTCTCCAGAGATCAGCAGCGCCATGCAGAACAGCCTGCATATGCCACAACCACGGGCCCTGAGGTTCTTGGAACGGCGGAGGAGAAGTTAAAGAGGGAAACGAAGCCAAAGCCAACAGCCTTAGCCCGGACTTTGGCTATAAGGACCACTGCAAGTCGGATCATTGACTCCGTACTAGAGCGGATCTGTCAACCGGGGCCTGCGCTGACCCCTGAGCTGAACTGGGGAAGGCGCGTTGCAAAACCACCCACGCCACACGACGGAAAGGGGAGCTGTCCCACTGAGGATGCCCTCCCCTCAACGGGCCCACGGCTTTCCAGACAGCCCGTCCCTCCGACGGGTCCCAAGCCCCCTGCCCAGACAGGAGCACAGCGCAGATCAGCGCACGTGAAGCGCTTCCCTGAGGCGAGCCCCAGCTGCCCGTGTCAGAAACGAGGGCGTTAGCTGGGAGGCTTGTGGACGCTGTCCTGAGGAGGTGTGCGGCAAGAGAGGCGTAGAGCCCCTGGGCAGCTCCAGCAGGCAGCAAACACAGACTTTGCAGCCTTGTGCTGGCAATAAAGAGTTTACTCCCAAGTGCTTGCTTGTGCTTAGCTTCATTCGAGCCAGGCCATACTGTGTCTGGGCATTTTCCCTGCCCTAAGCTGTCTCATCTTCAAGCAGCCCGTGCCAAGGCTCATCCCAAGGGGAGTGGTGGGAGCAAGCCCCTCTCTAAGGGGAACTCACCACCCTGCTGTGCCACAGGCTTGGTTGGCCTTTGACGGTCTCCCATGCAGCATCCCCTGGGGAAGGGAGGCCTTCAGTCCCACAAGGAGACAAGCCAAAGAGTTGACGGTGAAGGGGAAATTCAAACTAACTGCTCAGCAGCGGTCATCTGTGGCACGAGGGGAAGGCGGCCCCACTGCCAGCAGGGCTTAAACTTGAACAGGCTTACGGAAATAAAGGTCAGGCTGGCGGCAGGGGGGCGCACACCCCCACACCCCCACACCTCCCCATCCAGCCCCTCTCTCTCCCAGGCTAAAGGAGTCCTTCTCTCCTGGCTGCCCAAACCAGAGTTCCCTCCTGTTCCCTGGCAAGACGGTCAGCATACAGAGAGGGAGACGCTCGCTGCAAGCAGCTAGATCTCTTCTTGGACGGGGTCCCCGTCATGCAGAGAGGTCCTTGTGGCCACCTGCTCTGCAGCGGGACCTGCAGCCCTTCCATCGCACAGGGCTGGGGAGTCGAGGGAAGCTCCTGGCTCCGTGGTGCCCAGAGAAAGGAGGACTTGCCCATAGCGGTGCTCCAGGCTGCCCAGAGCTGGCTGGAGAAGAGTGTTGGTGTCAGGTCTTCCAACCACCTTTGCCTTTCCACAAGGACCGCTTGGCACCTCTGGGGAGCGCAATCCCTTTTTGCAAGCAGAGTGAATTGCCAGAGGGCGAGACGTGGCTGTAGGCGACATTTCAGCTTAGCTCCTTACAGGTGCAGCACCGGGCGCAACCCTCGCACCCCTGCCGTAAACAGCTCCTTGTGTTCCCACAGCAGCAGTCGATAGGCACCAGAGAGAGGATGTGGGCACAGGGTTGGTTTCTTCTCCGCTGGAGAGTCTCTGAAGTAGAGAGGTCTTTCCTCTGGCTGGGACGTAGGCCAGCAATTAGCCTGTAGCGGGGAGGTTTGAAAAGGCCATCCTGCGTGCGTGAGGAGCTCGCAAGCGCATTGGTCCCTGCTGCTCTCTCCTGCCCCGTTCATACTCTGGACCATCTCTCTTACAGCTTCACCGGCCCTCAGGCTATTTTGACCTGGGCGATCCCTACTGTCGCCTAACGAGCACAGAGTACAACAGCCTCCATGACCCGCATCTGCAGGCATACTACAAACGCAAAGACAACCTCCGGAGGCTGAAGAAAGAGGGTTACGTCACCAGCGACGGCAAAGTAGGTTTGGGCGTCGCTGGGCTGGGAAAAACGGTTCCCTCCGCGCGGGGTTCCCTGAGCACAGAGGCGGCGTACGCACAGCAGCAGCTCCCCTCCCGCTGGGTTCGGGCTCTTTCGGGGAAGGCAGGCTGCGTAGCTGGCTTGACAGTGCTCGGGTGATTTCTCCCCTCGTCTCTCCATAGGTGGTTTGCACTCTGAAGGAGTTCAACGAGTACAGGCAGTATCTGACCAGGCTCAAGCTGGAGGCAGAGAAAATGGCCAGGCAAGAAAAGGTAGGCAAAGCGGAGTGCTGGCGGACACCTGTCAGCGGCACGGTGCCGAGGGCTGGGGCTTGACTTGCTGCATCTCGGGGAGGCGGTCAGCGCGGAGGAGGAGGAGAGGGCTGTGCTGGTGGGCCGGGCACTGTGGCGGCAAAAGTACTAGCCGGCTCGGAGCTGAGCTAGCGCAGGGTGCTGGCGTGGGCACAGGCAGGAAGGTCGTGTGCAAGCAGGCTCCGTCCTGAGGGAAGCCCTTCTGCCCTCGTCGCGCGGCCGAAGCAGAGCGCTGGCCTGGGCCCGCGCGAAGCCTGAGCGCGCGGGGGCGTGAGCGCTTGTCCAGGCAACAGCGAGCCACAACCTGGTGTCACCTTTCAGGAAAGGCTTCGACCGCACGTGGCCAAACCAAAGGATGCCCCCCAAACTGCCAGGAGAGAGCGACGCTTCGTGCCCGGGACAGCGGCCGCTGCAGCCTCGCAAACCATCTTGCCCACCTCCACCCAAAAGCAGAAGGAGCTCCCTCAAATCGGGGCGATGCGCAAGAGGGAAAGCAGCTGTGGATGAGAGCCAAACCTGCTCCCAACCTGAGCTGGGACAGGAAGGTGCCAAGCTGCCCAGGAGGGTTAGCAGTGACGCTGACTCCAAGAGGAAGCCATACGTCACAGCAGGCAGCGCGTTCACAGCTGCGTCTGAACAACAAAGTGCCACAGATGCCCAGCAGCTTGAAGAGGTGGTTGAGACTGTGGTGCACCAAGTGTTGGAGGTGGTGAAGGGTCCTCGGGATGAGTCAATCTCCATCTTAAGGAGAGTTGCCCTGGAGATCAGAGGAAGACTGCGTGCCAGCACCGGAAGAGCAGAGACTTCTCCCCGGAATCGCTGGCAGGAAATTGTACTGGTGGGCAAAGAGCTTGTAGTGACCGTGCTGGAGGGCGTGGGGGAGCGTTTGGCATCCAGCAGGTGCAAAGCATCTGAGCCAGGGCCGGCAACCAGGTGGAAGGAGCAGCCTGTTGCCAGAGGAGCCACCCGAGCGGGCAAATGCAAGGAAGAGAAACCAGGGCAAGCTGAAGGAGCAGCTTCCCACAGAGCACCTGCACAGGCCTGCCTTGACAAACTCACCAGAAGAATTGTTGACAGTATTTGCTCCACCTTGGAATGCTTTGTAGCTTCTCTATTTGAACGAGAATTTAGCTGCAAATATTCCAAAATCATGGAGCTTCTCGAGGGAATTTGCTCCAACGGACGGCCGCAGCCATTCCAGAGGCCTTTCTCAAGGCAGGGCATGGAAGCAGGACAAGCACTCCCCAGAGCATCTGAAGGGCAGAGCCTGGAAGCAAGCAAGGCAGCAAAGCGTCCTGCCTTACAACCGCTGCCAAATACAAGCGCTGCTGATGTCTCGCGACCGAGTCGCACGACTGCCAGGAAGAGCGTCCCAAACGCCGTCTCCAGAGATCAGCAGCGCCATGCAGAACAGCCTGCATATGCCACAACCACGGGCCCTGAGGTTCTTGGAACGGCGGAGGAGAAGTTAAAGAGGGAAACGAAGCCAAAGCCAACAGCCTTAGCCCGGACTTTGGCTATAAGGACCACTGCAAGTCGGATCATTGACTCCGTACTAGAGCGGATCTGTCAACCGGGGCCTGCGCTGACCCCTGAGCTGAACTGGGGAAGGCGCGTTGCAAAACCACCCACGCCACACGACGGAAAGGGGAGCTGTCCCACTGAGGACGCCCTCCCCTCCACGGGCCCACGGCTTTCCAGACAGCCCGTCCCTCCGACGGGTCCCAAGCCCCCTGCCCAGACAGGAGCACAGCGCAGATCAGCGCACGTGAAGCGCTTCCCTGAGGCGAGCCCCAGCTGCCCGTGTCAGAAACGAGGGCGTTAGCTGGGAGGCTTGTGGACGCTGTCCTGAGGAGGTGTGCGGCAAGAGAGGCGTAGAGCCCCTGGGCAGCTCCAGCAGGCAGCAAACACAGACTTTGCAGCCTTGTGCTGGCAATAAAGAGTTTACTCCCAAGTGCTTGCTTGTGCTTAGCTTCATTCGAGCCAGGCCATACTGTGTCTGGGCATTTTCCCTGCCCTAAGCTGTCTCATCTTCAAGCAGCCCGTGCCAAGGCTCATCCCAAGGGAGTGGTGGGAGCAAGCCCCTCTCTAAGGGGAACTCACCACCCTGCTGTGCCACAGGCTTGGTTGGCCTTTGACGGTCTCCCATGCAGCATCCCCTGGGGAAGGGAGGCCTTCAGTCCCACAAGGAGACAAGCCAAAGAGTTGACGGTGAAGGGGAAATTCAAACTAACTGCTCAGCAGCGGTCATCTGTGGCACGAGGGGAAGGCGGCCCCACTGCCAGCAGGGCTTAAACTTGAACAGGCTTACGGAAATAAAGGTCAGGCTGGCGGCAGGGGGGCGCACACCCCCACACCCCCACACCTCCCCATCCAGCCCCTCTCTCTCCCAGGCTAAAGGAGTCCTTCTCTCCTGGCTGCCCAAACCAGAGTTCCCTCCTGTTCCCTGGCAAGACGGTCAGCATACAGAGAGGGAGACGCTCGCTGCAAGCAGCTAGATCTCTTCTTGGACGGGGTCCCCGTCATGCAGAGAGGTCCTTGTGGCCACCTGCTCTGCAGCGGGACCTGCAGCCCTTCCATCGCACAGGGCTGGGGAGTCGAGGGAAGCTCCTGGCTCCGTGGTGCCCAGAGAAAGGAGGACTTGCCCATAGCGGTGCTCCAGGCTGCCCAGAGCTGGCTGGAGAAGAGTGTTGGTGTCAGGTCTTCCAACCACCTTTGCTTTCCACAAGGACCGCTTGGCACCTCTGGGGAGCGCAATCCCTTTTTGCAAGCAGAGTGAATTGCCAGAGGGCGAGACGTGCTGTAGGCGACATTTCAGCTTAGCTCCTTACAGGTGCAGCACCGGGCGCAACCCTCGCACCCCTGCCGTAACAGCTCCTTGTGTTCCCACAGCAGCAGTCGATAGGCACCAGAGAGAGGATGTGGGCACAGGGTTGGTTTCTTCTCCGCTGGAGAGTCTCTGAAGTAGAGAGGTCTTTCCTCTGGCTGGGACGTAGGCCAGCAATTAGCCTGTAGCGGGAGGTTTGAAAAGGCCATCCTGCGTGCGTGAGGAGCTCGCAAGCGCATTGGTCCTGCTGCTCTCTCCTGCCCCGTTCATACTCTGGACCATCTCTCTTACAGCTTCACCGGCCTCAGGCTATTTTGACCTGGGCGATCCCTACTGTCGCCTAACGAGCACAGAGTACAACAGCCTCCATGACCCGCATCTGCAGGCCTACTACAAACGCAAAGACAACCTCGGAGGCTGAGAAAGAGGGTTACGTCACCAGCGACGGCAAAGTAGGTTTGGGCGTCGCTGGGGGAAAAACGGTTCCCTCCGCGCGGGGTTCCCTGAGCACAGAGGCGGCGTACGCACAGCAGCAGCTCCCCTCCCGTGGGTTCGGGCTCTTTCGGGGAAGGCAGGCTGCGTAGCTGGCTTGACAGTGCTGGGTGATTTCTCCCCTCGTCTCTCCATAGGTGGTTTGCACTCTGAAGGAGTTCAACGAGTACAGGCAGTATCTGACCAGGCTCAAGCTGGAGGCAGAGAAAATGGCCAGGCAAGAAAAGGTAGGCAAAGCGGAGTGCTGGCGGACACCTGTCAGCGGCACGGTGCCGAGGGCTGGGGCTTGACTTGCTGCATCTCGGGGAGGCGGTCAGCGCGGAGGAGGAGGAGAGGGCTGTGCTGGTGGGCCGGGCACTGTGGCGGCAAAAGTACTAGCCGGCTCGGAGCTGAGCTAGCGCAGGGTGCTGGCGTGGGCACAGGCAGGAAGGTCGTGTGCAAGCAGGCTCCGTCCTGAGGGAAGCCCTTCTGCCCTCGTCGCGCGGCCGAAGCAGAGCGCTGGCCGGGCCCGCGCGAAGCCTGAGCGCGCGGGGGCGTGAGCGCTTGTCCAGCAACAGCGAGCCACAACCTGGTGTCACCTTTCAGGAAAGGCTTCGACCGCACGTGGCCAAACAAAGGATGCCCCCAAACTGCCAGGAGAGAGCGACGCTTCGTGCCCGGGACACGCGGCCGCTGAGCCTCGCAAACCATCTTGCCACCTCCACCCAAAAGCAGAAGGAGCTCCCTCAAATCGGGGCGATGCGCAAGAGGGGAAAGCAGCTGTGGATGAGAGCCAAACCTGCTCCCAACCTGAGCTGGGACAGGAAGGTGCCAAGCTGCCCAGGAGGGTTAGCAGTGACGCTGACTCCAAGAGGAAGCCATACGTCACGGCAGGCAGCGCGTTCACAGCTGCGTCTGAACAACAAAGTGCCACAGATGCCCAGCAGCTTGAAGAGGTGGTTGAGACTGTGGTGCAC
>NW_026561517.1:0-17608 GCF_028858705.1 Grus americana
CCCGCCCCTCACGCAAACTCCGCCCCCCGACGCATGCCAAGCCCCGCCCCTCACGCAAACTCCGCCCCCGAC
Organism: Grus americana; assembly: GCF_028858705.1. NCBI lineage: Eukaryota > Metazoa > Chordata > Aves > Gruiformes > Gruidae > Grus > Grus americana. The sequence continues at coordinate 73 of NW_026561517.1, forward strand.
GCAAACTCCGCCCGCGACGCACGCCAAGCCCCGCCCCTCACGCAAACTCCGCCCCCGACGCACGCCAAGCCCCGCCCCTCACGCATCGCACAGCGCATGCTCGCTCGGTGCTGCCGCCTAGTGACCAAATTTCGGTACTGCAGCGGCAGCGCCGCGCATGCGCAGTGCAGCGCCACGCCCCCTCCCCGGAACCGGCTGCCGGCAGCCGGTGTGCAGGGGCTGCTGTGAGCCGAGGGAGGAGCGGAGGCGTCGCCGGGCTGCGGCTGCACGGAGGGAGAAGGTGAGCGGGGCAGCGGGACGGACCGGCGGGTCCCGGGGAAAGCCCCGAGGAGGGCGGCGGCAGCGGTGCCGCCTCCGAGGAGAGGCGGGGGGGCGGGGGGGCGGCGGGGTCCGTGTCACAGAGGGGAGGGGGGCTGCCCGGAGCCGTGCGGCGGGTGGGGGGGGTGCGCGCCGTGTCGGAACCGGGCGGGGAGACCGTCCGGAGCCGCGCGGCGGGGGCTGCCCGGAGCCGGCGGGCGTCCGCGCCTTTCGGAGGTGGCTGAGGGGGGGGGGGGCGGGGGGGCGGGGGCGGGGGGGGGGGGGCGCCAGCCCGGAGCCGCGCTGCGGAGCTCGGGGCTGCCGTCGCGGCTCGGCGGGGCTTTCGGGTGAGTCGGCTTTGGGGTGAGGGCACGGGACGGTGTCCCCGCAGGGTCAGGAAGCGTGGAAGGCTGCCTCCCGCGGCACGCCGGGAGTTGCAGTCTTGGGGCACGCGGCTGCTGGTCGGCCATATTGGCTCCCCGGAGCACGCCGGGAAGTGTAGTCTTACGGCACTCTAATGGCTGCCACGCGGCGCTTGCCAGTGCGTGCCGGGAGGCGTCGTTTTCGCGGACGTGGCTGCCGGACAGCCCGACTTGCTCTCGCAGGAGCGCGAGGTTGGGGTTTTTTTGCCGGTTTCGAGTGGTTTTCTGCAGGCTTCCAGCCGCTCCCGAGCAGCGGTGCGGCCGTGCTACGAGAGCGCGCGCGCGGCGAGGCGTTGCCCGGTGTCCCGAGACGAGCGCTACCGGTCGGACTCTCCGGAAGCCTGTCCGGCAGCCCCAGGCCGCCCCCGAGCCCTGGCGTGAAGGCGGCAAGCTGGCCCTCGCCTGTGCCGCTTTCTTCCTGAACGGGGGTGCTGGCGGCGGCGGCAGCGGCAGCAGCGCGGGGAAAGAGCGGCGTCTCCGGAAGCCCCTGCAGAAGGAGGAGGGTCTCCGGCCAGGGCCGACCTCCGGTAGTAACGGCCGCTGCTTTTTCTTTCCCTCTCCCAGGCCGCGCTGAGGACGTGGTTGCCCGTCCCTCCCTTGGGGATGCCGTCGACTGCACCCGCCTCGCCTGTGCCTGGCCTGGCTCGCCTCGTGGCGTGGGGGCGAAAAGGGACAGGCGGCGGAGCGCTTACCGGCCGTGGACAGCAGCTGCCCTAAGGGAAGCTGGAATGGCCAGAGAAAGGTGAAGAAGAAGAAGAAGAGATGGAAGGCTCTCCGGCCGGCAGCTGCCTCCCGCTGCAGGCAAGAGAGCGCCTGCCTCGCCGGGTGAGGAAAGATCCCTCGTTGCGCTCCGCGGCAGGTCAGGCTGCCGACGGGCACCGCAGGGTCGCCACGCGTAATCCAAAGCACGGTGCGGCCGCGTACCGAGGGAGGCAGGGAGGCAGGCTGCTCATCTAGGCAGACTCGTCTCCTCGGAGCTGTAAGACACCCGTGTATTCTCTTAGGCGGAGGACAGCCGAGCGACCGGAGCGACAGCAAAGGAAAGGCGGAGAGCGGGAGAAAGAAGCGTCTGCGCTGGCAAGCTCTCCCGGCAGCGCCGAGAGCCAGAGCTGCGGTGAGTCCTGGGCCCGCGGGGCCCCATCGCCTCTCCTCTGCGTCGCGGGCCCTCCTCTGCCCCCCTCGCTTTCCCACCCCGCTGTGGGGTTTTTTGGTTTGCTTTCTGCTCCCCGCTATGTTCTTTTTCCATCTCGCTCTGACGGGCTGCCTGTCCCCACCTTTTTTAGGTCCTCGCTCTCTCTGCCCCGTAGCCCGTGGCTATTGTTTCCTTCTCTCTCTCCCTGTCTCTCTGTCCGGCCCCCAGCCACTGTTTCTGCATTCCTCCCCCTCGGTCCTGTAGCCCGTCGGTATTTCTGCCATCTCTGGCTCTCTCTGTGCGGCTCCTCGTTCCTGTTGTTCGAGGTCTTCCTTCTCGGCTCCGTAGCGAGTCGTCGTGAGTCTCTCTCTTTCTCCGTCCCTCTTGAGCCTCTTCCCTGCCCCTCGTTTTGAAGGCCCGCCTCTCTGTCCCGGCACCCGTCGCTATGGTTCCTTTTTTCGGTCTGGCTCCGTCTCGCTCCCCGTCCCTGTTTTTCTAAAGTCTCCCCTCTCTGCCTCCTAGCCCGTCGGTACCTTTTTCTTTCCCCGTCGCGGTTCGTCTGGCTCCCTGTCCCTCTTTCTTTCTTCCTTCCTTCCTTCCTCCCTGTCTGCCCCGCAGCCCGTCCCTTCGTTCCTTTCTCCTTCCCTCTCTGTCCCTCTCCCGGTCCCCGGCTTTAAACTCTGCTTCTCTGCCCGGTAGCTCGCCACCGTCTTACCTTTCCCCGTCTCTCTCTCTCTGTCCAGCTCCCTCTCTCGAATCTTCAATTCCTCCCTGTCGCTGCAGAAGCCTGTCGGGACTTTTTCCCCTGCCCGGCTTGCCTCTCCCTGTCTCGCGATTCCTCCCTCTCTGCCCTCTTAGCCGCGACCGTTTTTATATTCTCCGTCTCTCCCTCGGTCCGCCTCGAGATCCCGATTGTTTTTTAAAGCGACCGAATCGTCGAGGTTGGCAGAGACCTTTACGATTATCGGGTGGAACCGCGAACCTGGCGCTGGCAAGTCCCCCTCTGCCCCGCAGCCCGTCCCTTCCCTTCCGACGGCCTCTTTCTCCACCTCCCTCTGTCCGGCTCCCGGCCCCTCTTTTCCACTTCCGCCCTCTGTACCCTGTGGCTTTCCCCCTCTTCTTTCTCTCTCTGTCTCTGTTTGAGGAGGAGCAGCTGCCGCCCCAGCGTTCGCACCCCGTTCACGGTGTCGCGCGCACGCTTCTTCTCGGGCGCGCTTCCTCCTCCTCCTCCTCCTCCGGGCTCGACCCGAGGCTTCCGGCAGCAGTCTCCGGGTGTCGGATTTTGTAAAATAATTAACGTAACTGAAAGGTGCAGCAGCGGGATCGGCCCGGGCGGGGCGCCTCCAAAGAGAGGGACCCCGAACAAAGAAATCCCGGGGCCGTTCCACACTTGGGTCCCGGACACCCGCCCCTCGCGCGCTGTCCGCGCGTCCCTTAGTCCCGCGGTGACTTTTGGTCTGGGGTCTTCTACCGTCGTCTCGGATTCTTCTTCTGTATAGCTGTGGGCGGTGCGTTATTCCACAGGTGCTGCTGCGCCGATGCTCCGTACGTTCGCAGTAACGGGTAGAGCGGAAGGCTCCGTGGCCAGGGAAGAGCGGCACGGACGCGTTCCTGCTCGCTCCGTTGCACCGGAATTTCGACGGCTGGGTTCGGCCGCTAAATTGATGGCGCTACCGGAAGAAATTTCACAAAAGTGAGTACTGTGCTTGTCTTTAATCTTTTAAAGTAATTTTTCTACGGGCGCCCGGTCCGTGGCTTAGATATTTGGTTTGCGGCGAAACAGACCCGGAACGTGGCTCCAAGTAGCGTTCCGATTCGCTGAAATTCCCCGTAGTCAGAGAGCAAGAATGGTGAATGTTGCTTGGCGGTTTGAAATCTCAGGCTTTCTCTGAAAGCTGACCTGCCAGAATGAGCCGAAAGCAGGCCGAACGCCAATAGGGATGCCGCAGAAAAGGTCCTCTTCTTGACAGGAGAAGAGCTTGGCGAAACGTCAGCGCCGTTTCCCGTAGGGCCTCCGACGTACCGGTTCGGCAAGCGTGGGCTTTGTGCGATTCCCTCGGGGACGATGGCGAACAAACCTTGTACGGCAGAGAGCATCTTAGCTTACTTTCCATCTCCTGCTCGGTTACTTGCAGAATATTTAATTTGGCGTCGCACGGACCCAGAGGGACGGGTCCCCAACTCATGCTGGTAGGGCAACCCCAGTACCAGCCGGTAAAATCGGAAAAGAGTGCGACGTTTTGAAACGTTTGCCTTGCGAGGAGAAGGGCCGTCTCTCGTTAGGCAACTGAATTCTGCGACCGATTTCCACGCCTCACGCGCGTGCGTGCGCGCACACGCGCCCCCCCCCCCCCCCCCCCCCAACAGGCAGGCTTTGAAGGAGGCAGTCCCTAAGGCAACGCGATCTAAAACGTGGAAGTTTTTTTTTCTATTTTTAATAGTTTCTTACGGATAGGAGGCTCGTGTGAGCGTTTAGCCTGTCCCGTCCTTAATTCTGAACCCACTGGCTGGTGCAGAAGGACGGTCGTGTGACAAAAACAGCATGAAATTTGTCCCTGTGCCGGCTGCGTCCCGTGGTAAAGGAGTACATCTGTTATTCCTGCGTGAAAGATGTTTGATGAGCGTACCGCATCGTCAGAGCTGCTCTTGGTCTGCCTGCAAGCCGTGGGTTATGATTTAGAAATACGTTCGCCTACCGTTCCTTAACTGTGTGGTTTTGGTTTTTATTTTTTCAAAGAAAGGGTGGCTTTTTCGTCGATCTCTTGGTGAGAGTATCAAATCAGGCGGCGGTAAATACGTAGAAGCAACTAGGCGTACTACGGCGTGTACCGGACAGCGTTGGCGTGCCGCTCTGCTAGCAGCGGAGAGCCAGATGAGGATGCCCGTGGTAAGTACTCGTTCTGCCTCCGGCTGAACGGAAAGATTCTCATGTGGAGGGTTCCTGGGCTTGTCTGTGTGATTAGCATTACTTTTTTTTTTTTTTTTTTTTTTTTAATATGAAACAGGGTCAGATAATTGTTGATGAGTGGGACTTTGCGTACTCCTTTAGGTAGTTTTTCGTACTGAACCTTAGATCGGTTACAAAACTTAATCTTTGTGCAGTTTACACGTTTTGTAGCAACTACAAAGACATTTATCCTGTAGGTAAGCTGAAAATAAAAATGCGGTTTCTCACCTGATTTTTCTTTCGGAGGAACGCTCGCCCCCAGCGGCTGGTTTTTTTTGCTAGTGTTGTCGGGGGGAAGGAACGGCGGCGCTTGCCTGGTTTCTTCCCCTAGCCAGGGACCTGAAACTTTGTTTTCCTCAGCTGTTTCACTAGAAATTTACAAGTGTCGGTGGTCAACAGTGGCAGAGAATTGGGTGGCGTTTTCAATTTCAAAGGGAAGGAACGTGTTGATGTTAATTCTGTTACCAAAAGCGAAGTACCAGCTGCTTCCTCTTTCTAGATCTTCTCTCCTTTCGCCGTCCTCCCCGAGGGGTAACGTGGCCACGCCGTATACCTTTTCTGCTCTGGTACCGTTCGTTTGATACGCAGGAGCGCTGTGAAATAACTAGAAGGGCTACGGACAGACATCTGCCATCGTTGCGGCTGCCTTAAATCGTGTATTTGTCCCTTTAGCCCGTCATTTCCTTTCCGCTCAGTTGAGTTACGTGCAGCGTTAGGTTCCAGTCGAGAGCGGTGCCGCCGAACAACGCTCTGGGAGCGTGCGCGGAGGAGGGCGACCGAGATGGCGAGAGGTCTCCGAGGCGAGACTTAGGGGGAGCGGCTGAGGTCACTTGGTTTGTTCAGCTTGGAGAAGGGAAGGCCGAGGGGTGACCTCATCGCAGTCTACACCTTCCTCGAGGGGGACGGCGGAGGGGGAGGCGCTGACCTCCGCTCTCTCCGGTGACCGGCACTAGGACCCGAGGAAACGGGACGAAGCTGCGTCAGGGCAAGTTCAGACCGGACGTTGGGAAAAGGCTTTTCACTGAGAGGGCGGTCGGTCAGTCACGGAACAGGCTCCCCAGGGAAGCGGTCGCAGCCACCGAGCCTGTCAGGAGTTCAAGGAGCGTCTGAACGATGCTCTTAGTCGCACGGTTTAGTTTTAGGTAGTCCCGCGTGGAGCGGGGGCTTGGTCTCGGTGATCCGTATGGGTCCCTTCCAACTTGAGGTACTCTATGATTCTGTGAAATCTTCTGGGTTAGAAACGACCTTATTGTAATAGAGAATTCGCTGAAGGTGGCTTTGTGCAAGGACTGTCGTCTTAGAATATCTTTTTTTTTTTTTTTCCCCCCCCCCCCCCCCAGATATGAGAAAAGCTCTGTCCAGAGATATGGAGACGAAATCAGTTGTACCTCACCCTGTGACACCGGAAGACATTGAGTAACTGTAAGCTGTGATGCTCAGTGAAATTACTAAGAGCGTTAAGTTTCCCGTGCCTTTGCTTTCACTCTCCCATTCTCTTGTCTTGCGGCACGTCGCATTTTTTGAGGCCGTGGAAGCGACACCGGGAGCGATGGGTTGTCAGAACCAGGTCCTCCTGCCCGTCGCTGGTTTTGCTTACCTTCGCCGTCTCTGTGTACCAGCCTGCGTCTCTCTCTCTCTGTTCCTCAATCCCTGTCCTCTCTTCTCTGTTCTGCTTTGTTTCGCTGCGTATGTCCCGTTCCCTGTCCCACCTTTATCCTTCCTTCCTTCTTCCTCGCCTTTTTCTTTGTCCTTTTGTCCTGCTCCCCGACCCTGTTTCTCGCTCCATCTGACCGTCCTTTTCCTGGCACCTTGGTGTCTCTGCTCCTTGCCCCCGTCTTTCTCTCCCCTCTGCCCAGTCCTCGTCTCCCTCTTTTGTCTCTCTGTCCCTCTGTCCTCCTTCTGCCTCTGCCCCTCTGTCCTGCTCCCTGCCCCTCTTGTTCTCACTCTGCCCCAGCGTCCCGCTCCCCGGTCCTCTTTCCCTCTGTTGCTCTCTCCTTTTATCTCTCCTTCTCCCTGCTCCCCAGCCCGGTTCTCTCACGCTCCCGCTTCCTTTTTTTATTCTCTGTTGCTCTGTCCTGCTCCCCGTGCCGCTGTCCCTCGCCGTACCTCTCGGTCCGGCTCCCTGCCCTTATTCTCTTTTCCTCCCTCGCCGTGGCGCTGCCCGCCCAGGGTCGTTTCTGCCTCTCTGTCCCGCTCCCCGTCCTGGTTTGTCGGTCGCCGTCCCGCTGCCTCTCTTCCTGCCGCTTCTTCCTCCCTCTCTGTCAGGCTCCCTGTCCCCGTCCTTCACTCGCCGTCCCTTTCCTTGCCTCGTGCTTTCTCGCTCGCCGCCGCCGCCCCCCCCATCCAGCTGGCTGCCCCTTTTCTCCTCTCTTCTAGCGTCCTGCAGCTGGCTCCTCGGTTTTGGCGGCAGCCTGCACATAGCAGCCCAGCTCTCCAGCAGCCTGACGGACCGACCGTGTGTCTGTTCCACGCCGGACTGGCGAGCGTGGCTCCGGGTAGGACAGCCGAGGTGCCCCAGGGCCGGGCCCCGAGCCCCGGTGCGGAGTCTCTCCCGGAACCGGCTCTGTGTGTGACTGAATAAACGCTTGCGGTCTCTTTTGCCGTGCCGGCTGCGTTGGCGCTTCCTTTGCGGGGGGGGGGGCGAGGGGCCGTGATGGAGGGCAGGGGAGGAGGTGTGTGTGGGGGGTATTAACGTATTCAACAAGGTCACATTGCTCGCATCCTCGGGATCCAAAAGTGATGCTTCTTGGCTCCGCCCCTGACCCATGCCAAACTCCGGGCCCCCCCCCGCAAACTCCGCCCCCCCGCAAACTCCGCCCCCCACAAACTCCGCCCCTCATGCACACCAAGCCCCGCCCCTCATGGAAACTCCGCCCCTGGCACAAACTCCGCCCTGATGCAAGCCAAGCCCCGCCCCTCAGGCAAACTCCGCCCTGATGCATGCCAAGCCCCCCTCACGCAAACTCCGCCCCCACACAAACTCTGACCCTGGCGCATGCCAAGCCCCGCCCCAATGCAAACTCCGCCCCTCATGCAAACTCCGCCCCTGATGCATGCCAAGCCCCCCTCACGCAAACTCCGCCCCTCACACAAACTCCGCCTCTGATGCACGCCAAGCCCCGCCCCTCACGCAAACTCCGCCCCTCACGCAAACTCCGCCCCGACTTACGCCAAGCCCCGCCCCTCACTCAAACTCCGCCCCGACGCAAGCCAAGCCCCGCCCCTGATGTAAACTCTGCCCCCGGCGCAAACTCCGCCCTGATGCAAGCCAAGCCCCGCCCCCGACGCAAACTCCGCCCCTCACGCAAACCCCGCCCCTCACGCAAACTCCGCCCCGGCGCAAACTCCGCCCCGACGCAAGCCAAGCCCCGCCCCTCACACAAACTCCGCCCCCCGACGCTAACTCCGCCCCTCACGCAAACTCCGCCCCCGACGCACGCCAAGCCCCGCCCCCGACGCAAACTCCGCCCCCGACGCAAACTCCGCCCCTCACGCAAACCCCGCCCCTCACGCAAACTCCGCCCCCGACGCAAACTCCGCCCCTCACGCAAACTCCGCCCCCGACGCACGCCAAGCCCCGCCCCTCACGCAAACTCCTCCCCCGACGCACGCCAAGCCCCGCCCCTCACGCAAACTCCGCCCCTGATGGAATGCCAAGCCCCCCTCACGCAAACTCCGCCCCTGATGCACGCCAAGCCCCGCCCCTCACGCAAACTCCGCCCCCGACGCAAACTCCGCCCCTCACGCAAACTCCGCCCCTCACGCAAACTCCGCCCCGACTTATGCCAAGCCCCGCCCCTCACACAAACTCCGCCCCTCACTCAAACTCCGCCCCGACGCAAGCCAAGCCCCGCCCCTGATGTAAACTCCGCCCCCGGCGCAAACTCCGCCCCGATGCAAGCCAAGCCCCGCCCCTCACACAAACTCCGCCCCCCGACGCTAACTCCGCCCCTCACGCAAACTCCGCCCCCGACGCACGCCAAGCCCCGCCCCCGACGCAAACTCCGCCCCTCACGCAAACTCCGCCCCTCATGCAAACCCCGCCCCTCACGCAAACTCCGCCCCCGACGCAAACTCCGCCCCTCACGCAAACTCCGCCCCCGACGCAAACTCCTCCCCCGACGCACGCCAAGCCCCGCCCCTCACGCAAACTCCGCCCCCGACGCATGCCAAGCCCCGCCCCTCACGCAAACTCCGCCCCTCACGCAAACTCCGCCCCTCACGCAAACCCCGCCCCTCACGCAAACTCCGCCCCCGACGCACGCCAAGCCCCGCCCCCGACGCAAACTCCGCCCCTCACGCAAACTCCGCCCCTCATGCAAACCCCGCCCCTCACGCAAACTCCGCCCCCGACGCAAACTCCGCCCCTCACGCAAACTCCGCCCCCGACGCACGCCAAGCCCCGCCCCTCACGCAAACTCCGCCCCCGACGCAAACTCCTCCCCGACGCACGCCAAGCCCCGCCCCTCACGCAAACTCCGCCCCCGACGCATGCCAAGCCCCGCCCCTCACGCAAACTCCGCCCCTCACGCAAACTCCGCCCCCGACGCACGCCAAGCCCCGCCCCCGACGCAAACTCCGCCCCTCACGCAAACCCCGCCCCTCACGCAAACTCCGCCCCTCACGCAAACTCCGCCCCCGACGCACGCCAAGCCCCGCCCCTCACGCAAACTCCGCCCCCGACGCACGCCAAGCCCCGCCCCTCACTCAAACTCCGCCCCCGACGCAAACTCCTCCCCCGACGCACGCCAAGCTCCGCCCCTCACGCAAACTCCGCCCCCCGACGCATGCCAAGCCCCGCCCCTCACGCAAACTCCGCCCCCGACGCAAACTCCGCCCGCGACGCACGCCAAGCCCCGCCCCTCACGCAAACTCCGCCCCCGACGCACGCCAAGCCCCGCCCCTCACGCATCGCACAGCGCATGCTCGCTCGGTGCTGCCGCCTAGTGACCAAATTTCGGTACTGCAGCGGCAGCGCCGCGCATGCGCAGTGCAGCGCCACGCCCCCTCCCCGGAACCGGCTGCCGGCAGCCGGTGTGCAGGGGCTGCTGTGAGCCGAGGGAGGAGCGGAGGCGTCGCCGGGCTGCGGCTGCACGGAGGGAGAAGGTGAGCGGGGCAGCGGGACGGACCGGCGGGTCCCGGGGAAAGCCCCGAGGAGGGCGGCGGCAGCGGTGCCGCCTCCGAGGAGAGGCGGGGGGGCGGGGGGGCGGCGGGGTCCGTGTCACAGAGGGGAGGGGGGCTGCCCGGAGCCGTGCGGCGGGTGGGGGGGGTGCGCGCCGTGTCGGAACCGGGCGGGGAGACCGTCCGGAGCCGCGCGGCGGGGGCTGCCCGGAGCCGGCGGGCGTCCGCGCCTTTCGGAGGTGGCTGAGGGGAGGCGGGGGCGGGGGCGGGGGGGGGCGGGGGGGGGGGCCCAGCCCGGAGCCGCGCTGCGGAGCTCGGGGCTGCCGTCGCGGCTCGGCGGGGCTTTCGGGTGAGTCGGCTTTGGGGTGAGGGCACGGGACGGTGTCCCCGCAGGGTCAGGAAGCGTGGAAGGCTGCCTCCCGCGGCACGCCGGGAGTTGCAGTCTTGGGGCACGCGGCTGCTGGTCGGCCATATTGGCTCCCCGGAGCACGCCGGGAAGTGTAGTCTTACGGCACTCTAATGGCTGCCACGCGGCGCTTGCCAGTGCGTGCCGGGAGGCGTCGTTTTCGCGGACGTGGCTGCCGGACAGCCCGACTTGCTCTCGCAGGAGCGCGAGGTTGGGGTTTTTTTGCCGGTTTCGAGTGGTTTTCTGCAGGCTTCCAGCCGCTCCCGAGCAGCGGTGCGGCCGTGCTACGAGAGCGCGCGCGCGGCGAGGCGTTGCCCGGTGTCCCGAGACGAGCGCTACCGGTCGGACTCTCCGGAAGCCTGTCCGGCAGCCCCAGGCCGCCCCCGAGCCCTGGCGTGAAGGCGGCAAGCTGGCCCTCGCCTGTGCCGCTTTCTTCCTGAACGGGGGTGCTGGCGGCGGCGGCAGCGGCAGCAGCGCGGGGAAAGAGCGGTGTCTCCGGAAGCCCCTGCAGAAGGAGGAGGGTCTCCGGCCAGGGCCGACCTCCGGTAGTAACGGCCGCTGCTTTTTCTTTCCCTCTCCCAGGCCGCGCTGAGGACGTGGTTGCCCGTCCCTCCCTTGGGGATGCCGTCGACTGCACCCGCCTCGCCTGTGCCTGGCCTGGCTCGCCTCGTGGCGTGGGGGCGAAAAGGGACAGGCGGCGGAGCGCTTACCGGCCGTGGACAGCAGCTGCCCTAAGGGAAGCTGGAATGGCCAGAGAAAGGTGAAGAAGAAGAAGAAGAGATGGAAGGCTCTCCGGCCGGCAGCTGCCTCCCGCTGCAGGCAAGAGAGCGCCTGCCTCGCCGGGTGAGGAAAGATCCCTCGTTGCGCTCCGCGGCAGGTCAGGCTGCCGACGGGCACCGCAGGGTCGCCACGCGTAATCCAAAGCACGGTGCGGCCGCGTACCGAGGGAGGCAGGGAGGCAGGCTACTCATCTAGGCAGACTCGTCTCCTCGGAGCTGTAAGACACCCGTGTATTCTCTTAGGCGGAGGACAGCCGAGCGACCGGAGCGACAGCAAAGGAAAGGCGGAGAGCGGGAGAAAGAAGCGTCTGCGCTGGCAAGCTCTCCCGGCAGCGCCGAGAGCCAGAGCTGCGGTGAGTCCTGGGCCCGCGGGGCCCCATCGCCTCTCCTCTGCGTCGCGGGCCCTCCTCTGCCCCCCTCGCTTTCCCACCCCGCTGTGGGGTTTTTTGGTTTGCTTTCTGCTCCCCGCTATGTTCTTTTTCCATCTCGCTCTGACGGGCTGCCTGTCCCCACCTTTTTTAGGTCCTCGCTCTCTCTGCCCCGTAGCCCGTGGCTATTGTTTCCTTCTCTCTCTCCCTGTCTCTCTGTCCGGCCCCCAGCCACTGTTTCTGCATTCCTCCCCCTCGGTCCTGTAGCCCGTCGGTATTTCTGCCATCTCTGGCTCTCTCTGTGCGGCTCCTCGTTCCTGTTGTTCGAGGTCTTCCTTCTCGGCTCCGTAGCGAGTCGTCGTGAGTCTCTCTCTTTCTCCGTCCCTCTTGAGCCTCTTCCCTGCCCCTCGTTTTGAAGGCCCGCCTCTCTGTCCCGGCACCCGTCGCTATGGTTCCTTTTTTCGGTCTGGCTCCGTCTCGCTCCCCGTCCCTGTTTTTCTAAAGTCTCCCCTCTCTGCCTCCTAGCCCGTCGGTACCTTTTTCTTTCCCCGTCGCGGTTCGTCTGGCTCCCTGTCCCTCTTTCTTTCTTCCTTCCTTCCTTCCTCCCTGTCTGCCCCGCAGCCCGTCCCTTCGTTCCTTTCTCCTTCCCTCTCTGTCCCTCTCCCGGTCCCCGGCATTAAACTCTGCTTCTCTGCCCGGTAGCTCGCCACCGTCTTACCTTTCCCCGTCTCTCTCTCTGTCCAGCTCCCTCTCTCGAATCTTCAATTCCTCCCTGTCGCTGCAGAAGCCTGTCGGGACTTTTTCCCCTGCCCGGCTTGCCTCTCCCTGTCTCGCGATTCCTCCCTCTCTGCCCTCTTAGCCGCGACCGTTTTTATATTCTCCGTCTCTCCCTCGGTCCGCCTCGAGATCCCGATTGTTTTTTAAAGCGACCGAATCGTCGAGGTTGGCAGAGACCTTTACGATTATCGGGTGGAACCGCGAACCTGGCGCTGGCAAGTCCCCCTCTGCCCCGCAGCCCGTCCCTTCCCTTCCGACGGCCTCTTTCTCCACCTCCCTCTGTCCGGCTCCCGGCCCCTCTTTTCCACTTCCGCCCTCTGTACCCTGTGGCTTTCCCCCTCTTCTTTCTCTCTCTGTCTCTGTTTGAGGAGGAGCAGCTGCCGCCCCAGCGTTCGCACCCCGTTCACGGTGTCGCGCGCACGCTTCTTCTCGGGCGCGCTTCCTCCTCCTCCTCCTCCTTCGGGCTCGACCCGAGGCTTCCGGCAGCAGTCTCCGGGTGTCGGATTTTGTAAAATAATTAACGTAACTGAAAGGTGCAGCAGCGGGATCGGCCCGGGCGGGGCGCCTCCAAAGAGAGGGACCCCGAACAAAGAAATCCCGGGGCCGTTCCACACTTGGGTCCCGGACACCCGCCCCTCGCGCGCTGTCCGCGCGTCCCTTAGTCCCGCGGTGACTTTTGGTCTGGGGTCTTCTACCGTCGTCTCGGATTCTTCTTCTGTATAGCTGTGGGCGGTGCGTTATTCCACAGGTGCTGCTGCGCCGATGCTCCGTACGTTCGCAGTAACGGGTAGAGCGGAAGGCTCCGTGGCCAGGGAAGAGCGGCACGGACGCGTTCCTGCTCGCTCCGTTGCACCGGAATTTCGACGGCTGGGTTCGGCCGCTAAATTGATGGCGCTACCGGAAGAAATTTCACAAAAGTGAGTACTGTGCTTGTCTTTAATCTTTTAAAGTAATTTTTCTACGGGCGCCCGGTCCGTGGCTTAGATATTTGGTTTGCGGCGAAACAGACCCGGAACGTGGCTCCAAGTAGCGTTCCGATTCGCTGAAATTCCCCGTAGTCAGAGAGCAAGAATGGTGAATGTTGCTTGGCGGTTTGAAATCTCAGGCTTTCTCTGAAAGCTGACCTGCCAGAATGAGCCGAAAGCAGGCCGAACGCCAATAGGGATGCCGCAGAAAAGGTCCTCTTCTTGACAGGAGAAGAGCTTGGCGAAACGTCAGCGCCGTTTCCCGTAGGGCCTCCGACGTACCGGTTCGGCAAGCGTGGGCTTTGTGCGATTCCCTCGGGGACGATGGCGAACAAACCTTGTACGGCAGAGAGCATCTTAGCTTACTTTCCATCTCCTGCTCGGTTACTTGCAGAATATTTAATTTGGCGTCGCACGGACCCAGAGGGACGGGTCCCCAACTCATGCTGGTAGGGCAACCCCAGTACCAGCCGGTAAAATCGGAAAAGAGTGCGACGTTTTGAAACGTTTGCCTTGCGAGGAGAAGGGCCGTCTCTCGTTAGGCAACTGAATTCTGCGACCGATTTCCACGCCTCACGCGCGTGCGTGCGCGCACACGCGCCCCCCCACCCCCCCCCCCCCAACAGGCAGGCTTTGAAGGAGGCAGTCCCTAAGGCAACGCGATCTAAAACGTGGAAGTTTTTTTTTCTATTTTTAATAGTTTCTTACGGATAGGAGGCTCGTGTGAGCGTTTAGCCTGTCCCGTCCTTAATTCTGAACCCACTGGCTGGTGCAGAAGGACGGTCGTGTGACAAAACCAGCATGAAATTTGTCCCTGTGCCGGCTGCGTCCCATGGTAAAGGAGTACATCTGTTATTCCTGCGTGAAAGATGTTTGATGAGCGTACCGCATCGTCAGAGCTGCTCTTGGTCTGCCTGCAAGCCGTGGGTTATGATTTAGAAATACGTTCGCCTACCGTTCCTTAACTGTGTGGTTTTGGTTTTTATTTTTTCAAAGAAAGGGTGGCTTTTTCGTCGATCTCTTGGTGAGAGTATCAAATCAGGCGGCGGTAAATACGTAGAAGCAACTAGGCGTACTACGGCGTGTACCGGACAGCGTTGGCGTGCCGCTCTGCTAGCAGCGGAGAGCCAGATGAGGATGCCCGTGGTAAGTACTCGTTCTGCCTCCGGCTGAACGGAAAGATTCTCATGTGGAGGGTTCCTGGGCTTGTCTGTGTGATTAGCATTACTTTTTTTTTTTTTTTTTTTTTTTTAATATGAAACAGGGTCAGATAATTGTTGATGAGTGGGACTTTGCGTACTCCTTTAGGTAGTTTTTCGTACTGAACCTTAGATCGGTTACAAAACTTAATCTTTGTGCAGTTTACACGTTTTGTAGCAACTACAAAGACATTTATCCTGTAGGTAAGCTGAAAATAAAAATGCGGTTTCTCACCTGATTTTTCTTTCGGAGGAACGCTCGCCCCCAGCGGCTGGTTTTTTTTGCTAGTGTTGTCGGGGGGAAGGAACGGCGGCGCTTGCCTGATTTCTTCCCCTAGCCAGGGACCTGAAACTTTGTTTTCCTCAGCTGTTTCACTAGAAATTTACAAGTGTCGGTGGTCAACAGTGGCAGAGAATTGGGTGGCGTTTTCAATTTCAAAGGGAAGGAACGTGTTGATGTTAATTCTGTTACCAAAAGCGAAGTACCAGCTGCTTCCTCTTTCTAGATCTTCTCTCCTTTCGCCGTCCTCCCCGAGGGGTAACGTGGCCACGCCGTATACCTTTTCTGCTCTGGTACCGTTCGTTTGATACGCAGGAGCGCTGTGAAATAACTAGAAGGGCTACGGACAGACATCTGCCATCGTTGCGGCTGCCTTAAATCGTGTATTTGTCCCTTTAGCCCGTCATTTCCTTTCCGCTCAGTTGAGTTACGTGCAGCGTTAGGTTCCAGTCGAGAGCGGTGCCGCCGAACAACGCTCTGGGAGCGTGCGCGGAGGAGGGCGACCGAGATGGCGAGAGGTCTCCGAGGCGAGACTTAGGGGGAGCGGCTGAGGTCACTTGGTTTGTTCAGCTTGGAGAAGGGAAGGCCGAGGGGTGACCTCATCGCAGTCTACACCTTCCTCGAGGGGGACGGCGGAGGGGGAGGCGCTGACCTCCGCTCTCTCCGGTGACCGGCACTAGGACCCGAGGAAACGGGACGAAGCTGCGTCAGGGCAAGTTCAGACCGGACGTTGGGAAAAGGCTTTTCACTGAGAGGGCGGTCGGTCAGTCACGGAACAGGCTCCCCAGGGAAGCGGTCGCAGCCACCGAGCCTGTCAGGAGTTCAAGGAGCGTCTGAACGATGCTCTTAGTCGCACGGTTTAGTTTTAGGTAGTCCCGCGTGGAGCGGGGGCTTGGTCTCGGCGATCCGTATGGGTCCCTTCCAACTTGAGATACTCTATGATTCTGTGAAATCTTCTGGGTTAGAAACGACCTTATTGTAATAGAGAATTCGCTGAAGGTGGCTTTGTGCAAGGACTGTCGCCTTAGAATATCTTTTTTTTTTTTCCCCCCCCCCCCCCCAGATATGAGAAAAGCTCTGTCCAGAGATACGGAGACGAAATCAGTTGTACCTCACCCTGTGACACCGGAAGACATTGAGTAACTGTAAGCTGTGATGCTCAGTGAAATTACTAAGAGCGTTAAGTTTCCCGTGCCTTTGCTTTCACTCTCCCATTCTCTTGTCTTGCGGCACGTCGCATTTGTTGAGGCCGTGGAAGCGACACCGGGAGCGATGGGTTGTCAGAACCAGGTCCTCCTGCCTGTCGCTGGTTTTGCTTACCTTCGCCGTCTCTGTGTACCGGCCTGCGTCTCTCTCTCTCTGTTCCTCAATCCCTGTCCTCTCTTCTCTGTTCTGCTTTGTTTCACTGCGTATGTCCCGTTCCCTGTCCCACCTTTATGCTTCCTTCCTTCTTCCTCGCCTTTTTCTTTGTCCTTTTGTCCTGCTCCCCGACCCTGTTTCTCGCTCCATCTGACCGTCCTTTTCCTGGCACCTTGGTGTCTCTGCTCCTTGCCCCCGTCTTTCTCTCCCCTCTGCCCAGTCCTCGTCTCCCTCTTTTGTCTCTCTGTCCCTCTGTCCTCCTTCTGCCTCTGCCCCTCTGTCCTGCTCCCTGCCCCTCTTGTTCTCACTCTGCCCCAGCGTCCCGCTCCCCGGTCCTCTTTCCCTCTGTTGCTCTCTCCTTTTCTCTCTCCTTCTCCCTGCTCCCCAGCCCGGTTCTCTCTCGCTCCCGCTTCCTTTTTTTATTCTCTGTTGCTCTGTCCTGCTCCCCGTGCCGCTGTCCCTCGCCGTACCTCTCGGTCCGGCTCCCTGCCCTTATTCTCTTTTCCTCCCTCGCCGTGGCGCTGCCCGCCCAGGGTCGTTTCTGCCTCTCTGTCCCGCTCCCCGTCCTTGTTTGTCGGTCGCCGTCCCGCTGCCTCTCTTCCTGCCGCTTCTTCCTCCCTCTCTGTCAGGCTCCCTGTCCCCGTCCTTCACTCGCCGTCCCTTTCCTTGCCTCGCGCTTTCTCGCTCGCCGCCGCCCCCCCCCCCATCCAGCTGGCTGCCCCTTTTCTCCTCTCTTCTAGCGTCCTGCAGCTGGCTCCTCGGTTTTGGCGGCAGCCTGCACATAGCAGCCCAGCTCTCCAGCAGCCTGACGGACCGACCGTGTGTCTGTTCCACGCCGGACTGGCGAGCGTGGCTCTGGGTAGGACAGCCGAGGTGCCCCAGGGCCGGGCCCCGAGCCCCGGTGCGGAGTCTCTCCCGGGACCGGCTCTGTGTGTGACCGAATAAACGCTTGCGGTCTCTTTTGCCGTGCCGGCTGCGTTGGCGCTTCCTTTGCGGGGGGGGCGAGGGGCCGTGATGGAGGGCAGGGGAGGAGGTGTGTGTGGGGGGTATTAACGTATTCAACAAGGTCACATTGCTCGCATCCTCGGGATCCAAAAGTGACGCTTCTTGGCTCTGCCCCTGACCCATGCCAAACTCCGGGCCCCCCCCCGCAAACTCCACCCCCCCGCAAACTCCGCCCCTCATGCACACCAAGCCCCGCCCCTCATGGAAACTCCGCCCCTGGCACAAACTCCGCCCTGATGCAAGCCAAGCCCCGCCCCTCAGGCAAACTCCGCCCTGATGCATGCCAAGCCCCCCTCACGCAAACTCCGCCCCCACACAAACTCTGACCCTGGCGCATGCCAAGCCCCGCCCCAATGCAAACTCCGCCCCTCATGCAAACTCCGCCCCTGATGCATGCCAAGCCCCCCTCACGCAAACTCCGCCCCTCACACAAACTCCGCCTCTGATGCACGCCAAGCCCCGCCCCTCACGCAAACTCC
>NW_026561518.1:0-20512 GCF_028858705.1 Grus americana
GGCCCTTGCCTCCATTGTGATGCGTCACAAGTTCCAAGGGGTGCGGCGCAACGCCACGGCCCTTGCCTCCATTGTGAGGCGGTGCAAGTACAGGGGGGTGCACCGCAGCACGGCATCCCGGGCCTCCATTGTGAGGCGGTGCAAGTACAGGGGGGTGTGCCGCAGCACGGCATCCCGGGCCTCCATTGTGAGGCGCTGCAAGTACAACAGGGCACAGCGCAGCATGGCATCCCGGGCCTCCACTGTGAGGCGCTGCAAGTCCAGAGAGGTGCGGCGCAGTGCGGCAGACCACGTCCTACATTTGGAGGCGGTGCAAGTGCAGCGGGGCGCAGCGCAGCAGCTCCGGCCACCATTGTGAGGCCGTGCAAGTGCAGCGGGGCGCAGCGCGGAGCGGTAGGCCAGGCCTCCATTCTGCGGCGGTGTAAGTAGAGTGGTGAGCAGCGCAGCGCTGCAGCCCCAGCCTGCATTGTAATGCTGTGGAAATAGGTCTGGGAAGGGCAGAAGGTGGCAGCCCTGACCTCCAATGGAAGGCGGTGCAAGTGCAGCGGGACGCAGTGTAGTGCCGCAGGCCTTGCCTCCATTGTGATGCGTCACAATTCCAAGGGGTGCGGCGCAACGCCACGGCCCTTGCCTCCATTGTGAGGCGCTGCAAGTACAGGGGGGTGTGCCGCAGCACGGCATCCCGGGCCTCCACTGTGAGGCGCTGCAAGTACAATGGGGCACAGCGCAGCACGGCATCCCGGGCCTCCACTGTGAGGCGCTGCAAGTCCAGAGAGGTGCGGCGCAGTGCGGCAGGCCACGTCCTACATTTGGAGGCGGTGCAAGTGCAGCGGGGGCGCAGCGCAGCAGCTCCGGCCACCATTGTGAGGCCGTGCAAGTGCAGCGGGGCGCAGCGCGGAGCAGTAGGCCAGGCCTCCATTCTGCGGCGGTGTAAGTAGAGTGGTGAGCAGCGCAGCGCTGCAGCCCCAGCCTGCATTGTAATGCTGTGGAAATAGGTCTGGGAAGGGCAGAAGGTGGCAGCCCTGACCTCCACTGGAAGGCGGTGCAAGTGCAGCGGGACGCAGTGTTGCGCCGCAGGCCTTGCCTCCATTGTGATGCGTCACAAGTTCCAAGGGGTGCGGCGCAACGCCACGGCCCTTGCCTCCATTGTGAGGCGGTGCAAGTACAGGGGGTGCACCGCAGCACGGCATCCCGGGCCTCCATTGTGAGGCGGTGCAAGTACAGGGGGGTGTGCCGCAGCACGGCATCCCGGGCCTCCACTGTGAGGCGCTGCAAGTACAACGGGGCACAGCGCAGCACAGCCGCCCTACCCTCCACTGCGAGGCGCTGCAAGTCCAGAGAGGTGCGGCGCAGTGCGGCAGGCCACGTCCTACATTTGGAGGCGGTGCAAGTGCAGCGGGGCGCAGCGCTGCAGCTCCGGCCACCATTGTGAGGCCGTGCAATTGCAGCGGGGCGCAGCGCGGAGCGGTAGGCCAGGCCTCCATTCTGCGGCGGTGTAAGTAGAGTGGTGAGCAGCGCAGCGCTGCAGCCCCAGCCTGCATTGTAATGCTGTGGAAATAGGTCTGGGAAGGGCAGAAGGTGGCAGCCCTGACCTCCACTGGAAGGCGGTGCAAGTGCAGCGGGAGGCAGTGTAGCGCCGCAGGCCTTGCCTCCATTGTGATGCGTCACAAGTTCCAAGGGGTGCGGCGCAACGCCACGGCCCTTGCCTCCATTGTGAGGCGCTGCAAGTACAGGGGGGTGCGCCGCAGCACGGCATCCCGGGCCTCCATTGTGAGGCGGTGCAAGTACAGGGGGGTGTGCCGCAGCACGGCATCCCGGGCCTCCACTGTGAGGCGCTGCAAGTACAACGGCGCACAGCGCAGCACGGCATCCCGGGCCTGAACTGTGAGGCGCTGCAAGTCCAGAGAGGCACGGCGCAGTGCGGCAGGCCACGTCCTACATTTGGAGGCGGTGCAAGTGCAGCGGGGCGCAGCGCAGCAGCTCCGGCCACCATTGTGAGGCCGTGCAAGTGCAGCGGGGCGCAGGGCGGAGCAGTAGGCCAGGCCTCCATTCTGCGGCGGTGTAAGTAGAGTGGTGAGCAGCGCAGTGCTGCAGCCCCAGCCTGCATTGTAATGCTGTGGAAATAGGTCTGGGAAGGGCAGAAGGTGGCAGCCCTGACCTCCACTGGAAGGCGGTGCAAGTGCAGCGGGACGCAGTGTAGCGCCGCAGGCCTTGCCTCCATTGTGATGCGTCACAATTCCAAGGGGTGCGGCGCAACACCACGGCCCTTGCCTCCATTGTGAGGCGGTGCAAGTACAGGGGGGTGCGCCGCAGCACGGCATCCCGGGCCTCCATTGTGAGGCGGTGCAAGTACAGGGGGGTGTGCCGCAGCACGGCATCCCGGGCCTCCACTGTGAGGCGCTGCAAGTACAACGGGGCACAGCGCAGCACAGCGGCCCTACCCTCCACTGCGAGGCACTGCAAGTCCAGAGAGGTGCGGCGCAGTGCGGCAGGCCACGTCCTACATTTGGAGGCGGTGCAAGTGCAGCGGGGGCGCAGCGCAGCAGCTCCGGCCACCATTGTGAGGCCGTGCAAGTGCTGCGGGGCGCAGCGCGGAGCGGTAGGCCAGGCCTCCATTCTGCGGCGGTGTAAGTAGAGTGGTGAGCAGCGCAGCGCTGCAGCCCCCAGCCTGCATTGTAATGCTGTGGAAATAGGTCTGGGAAGGGCAGAAGGTGGCAGCCCTGACCTCCAATGGAAGGCGGTGCAAGTGCAGCAGGACGCAGTGTAGCGCCGCAGGCCTTGCCTCCATTTTGATGCGTCACAAGTTCCAAGGGGTGCGGCGCAACGCCACGGCCCTTGCCTCCATTGTGAGGCGCTGCAAGTACAGGGGGGTGCACCGCAGCACGGCATCCCGGGCCTCCATTGTGAGGCGGTGCAAGTACAGGGGGGTGTGCCGCAGCACGGCATCCCGGGCCTCCACTGTGAGGCGCTGCAAGTACAACGGGGCACAGCGCAGCACAGCGGCCCTACCCTCCACTGCGAAGCGCTGCAAGTCCAGAGAGGTGCGGCGCAGTGCGGCAGGCCACGTCCTACATTTGGAGGCGGTGCAAGTGCAGCGGGGCGCAGCGCAGCAGCTCCGGCCACCATTGTGAGGCCGTGCAAGTGCAGCGGGGCGCAGGGCGGAGCAGTAGGCCAGGCCTCCATTCTGCGGCGGTGTAAGTAGAGTGGTGAGCAGCGCAGCGCTGCAGCCCCAGCCTGCATTGTAATGCTGTGGAAATAGGTCTGGGAAGGGCAGAAGGTGGCAGCCCTGACCTCCAATGGAAGGCGGTGCAAGTGCAGCGGGACGCCGTGTAGCGCCGCAGGCCTTGCCTCCATTGTGATGCGTCACAAGTTCCAAGGGGTGCGGCGCAACGCCACGGCCCTTGCCTCCATTGTGAGGCGGTGCAAGTACAGGGGGGTGCGCCGCAGCACGGCATCCCGGGCCTCCATTGTGAGGCGGTGCAAGTACAGGGGAATGTGCCGCAGCACGGCATCCCGGGCCTCCACTGTGAGGCGCTGCAAGTACAACGGGGCACAGCGCAGCACAGCGGCCCTACCCTCCACTGCGAGGCGCTGCAAGTCCAGAGAGGTGCGGCGCAGTGCGGCAGGCCACGTCCTACATTTGGAGGCGGTGCAAGTGCAGCGGGGCGCAGCGCAGCAGCTCCGGCCACCATTGTGAGGCCGTGCAATTGCAGCGGGGCGCAGCGCGGAGCAGTAGGCCAGGCCTCCATTCTGCGGCGGTGTAAGTAGAGTGGTGAGCAGCGCAGCGCTGCAGCCCCAGCCTGCATTGTAATGCTGTGGAAATAGGTCTGGGAAGGGCAGAAGGTGGCAGCCCTGACCTCCACTGGAAGGCGGTGCAAGTGCAGCGGGAGGCAGTGTAGCGCCGCAGGCCTTGCCTCCATTGTGATGCGTCACAAGTTCCAAGGGGTGCGGCGCAACGCCACGGCCCTTGCCTCCATTGTGAGGCGCTGCAAGTACAGGGGGGTGCGCCGCAGCACGGCATCCCGGGCCTCCATTGTGAGGCGGTGCAAGTACAGGGGGGTGTGCCGCAGCACGGCATCCCGGGCCTCCACTGTGAGGCGCTGCAAGTACAACGGCGCACAGCGCAGCACGGCATCCCGGGCCTCCACTGTGAGGCGCTGCAAGTCCAGAGAGGCACGGCGCAGTGCGGCAGGCCACGTCCTACATTTGGAGGCGGTGCAAGTGCAGCGGGGCGCAGCGCAGCAGCTCCGGCCACCATTGTGAGGCCGTGCAAGTGCAGCGGGGCGCAGGGCGGAGCAGTAGGCCAGGCCTCCATTCTGCGGCGGTGTAAGTAGAGTGGTGAGCAGCGCAGTGCTGCAGCCCCAGCCTGCATTGTAATGCTGTGGAAATAGGTCTGGGAAGGGCAGAAGGTGGCAGCCCTGACCTCCACTGGAAGGCGGTGCAAGTGCAGCGGGACGCAGTGTAGCGCCGCAGGCCTTGCCTCCATTGTGATGCGTCACAATTCCAAGGGGTGCGGCGCAACACCACGGCCCTTGCCTCCATTGTGAGGCGGTGCAAGTACAGGGGGGTGCGCAGCAGCACGGCATCCCGGGCCTCCATTGTGAGGCGGTGCAAGTACAGGGGGGTGTGCCGCAGCACGGCATCCCGGGCCTCCACTGTGAGGCGCTGCAAGTACAACGGGGCACAGCGCAGCACAGCGGCCCATACCCTCCACTGCGAAGTACTGCAAGTCCAGAGAGGTGCGGCGCAGTGCGGCAGGCCACGTCCTACATTTGGAGGCGGTGCAAGTGCAGCGGGGCGCAGCGCAGCAGCTCCGGCCACCATTGTGAGGCCGTGCAAGTGCAGCGGGGCGCAGGGCGGAGCAGTAGGCCAGGCCTCCATTCTGCGGCGGTGTAAGTAGAGTGGTGAGCAGCGCAGCGCTGCAGCCCCAGCCTGCTTTGTAATGCTGTTGAAATAGGTCTGGGAAGGGCAGAAGGTGGCAGCCCTGACCTCCAATGGAAGGCGGTGCAAGTGCAGCGGGACGCCGTGTAGCGCCGCAGGCCTTGCCTCCATTGTGATGCGTCACAAGTTCCAAGGGGTGCGGCGCAACGCCACGGCCCTTGCCTCCATTGTGAGGCGGTGCAAGTACAGGGGGGTGCGCCGCAGCACGGCATCCCGGGCCTCCATTGTGAGGCGGTGCAAGTACAGGGGGGTGTGCCGCAGCACGGCATCCCGGGCCTCCACTGTGAGGCGCTGCAAGTACAACGGGGCACAGCGCAGCACAGCGGCCCTACCCTCCACTGCGAGGCGCTGCAAGTCCAGAGAGGTGCGGCGCAGTGCGGCAGGCCACGTCCTACATTTGGAGGCGGTGCAAGTGCAGCGGGGCGCAGCGCAGCAGCTCCGGCCACCATTGTGAGGCCGTGCAAGTGCAGCGGGGCGCAGCGCGGATCGGTAGGCCAGGCCTCCATTCTGCAGCGGTGTAAGTAGAGTGGTGAGCAGCGCAGCGCTGCAGCCCCAGCCTGCATTGTAATGCTGTGGAAATAGGTCTGGGAAGGGCAGAACCTGGCAGCCCTGACCTCCAATGGAAGGCGGTGCAAGTGCAGCAGGACGCAGTGTAGCGCCGCAGGCCTTGCCTCCATTTTGATGCGTCACAAGTTCCAAGGGGTGCGGCGCAACGCCACGGCCCTTGCCTCCATTGTGAGGCGGTGCAAGTACAGGGGGGTGCGCCGCAGCACGGCATCCCGGGCCTCCATTGTGAGGCGGTGCAAGTACAGGGGAATGTGCCGCAGCACGGCATCCCGGGCCTCCACTGTGAGGCGCTGCAAGTACAACGGGGCACAGCGCAGCACAGCGGCCCATACCCTCCACTGCGAAGCACTGCAAGTCCAGAGAGGTGCGGCGCAGTGCGGCAGGCCACGTCCTACATTTGGAGGCGGTGCAAGTGCAGCGGGGCGCAGCGCAGCAGCTCCGGCCACCATTGTGAGGCCGTGCAAGTGCAGCGGGGCGCAGCGCGGAGCAGTAGGCCAGGCCTCCATTCTGCGGCGGTGTAAGTAGAGTGGTGAGCAGCGCAGCGCTGCAGCCCCAGCCTGCATTGTAATGCTGTGGAAATAGGTCTGGGAAGGGCAGAAGGTGGCAGCCCTGACCTCCAATGGAAGGCGGTGCAAGTGCAGCAGGACGCAGTGTAGCGCCGCAGGCCTTGCCTCCATTGTGATGCGTCACAAGTTCCAAGGGGTGCGGCGCAACGCCACGGCCCTTGCCTCCATTGTGAGGCGGTGCAAGTACAGGGGGGTGCGCCGCAGCACGGCATCCCGGGCCTCCATTGTGAGGCGGTGCAAGTACAGGGGGGTGTGCCGCAGCACGGCATCCCGGGCCTCCACTGTGAGGCGCTGCAAGTACAACGGGGCACAGCGCAGCACAGCGGCCCATACCCTCCACTGCGAAGCACTGCAAGTCCAGAGAGGTGCGGCGCAGTGCGGCAGGCCACGTCCTACATTTGGAGGCGGTGCAAGTGCAGCGGGGCGCAGCGCAGCAGCTCCGGCCACCATTGTGAGGCCGTGCAAGTGCAGCGGGGCGCAGCGCGGAGCGGTAGGCCAGGCCTCCATTCTGCGGCGGTGTAAGTAGAGTGGTGAGCAGCGCAGCGCTGCAGCCCCAGCCTGCATTGTAATGCTGTGGAAATAGGTCTGGGAAGGGCAGAAGGTGGCAGCCCTGACCTCCAATGGAAGGCGGTGCAAGTGCAGCGGGACGCAGTGTAGCACCGCAGGCCTTGCCTCCATTGTGATGCACCACAAGTTCCAAGGGGTGCGGCGCAACGCCACGGCCCTTGCCTCCATTGTGAGGCGGTGCAAGTACAGGGGGGTGCGCCGCAGCACGGCATCCCGGGCCTCCATTGTGAGGCGGTGCAAGTACAGGGGGGTGTGCCGCAGCACGGCATCCCGGGCCTCCATTGTGAGGCGCTGCAAGTACAACAGGGCACAGCGCAGCACGGCATCCCGGGCCTCCACTGTGAGGCGCTGCAAGTCCAGAGAGGCGCGGCGCAGTGCGGCAGACCACGTCCTACATTTGGAGGCGGTGCAAGTGCAGCGGGGCGCAGCGCAGCAGCTCCGGCCACCATTGTGAGGCCGTGCAATTGCAGCGGGGCGCAGCGCGGAGCAGTAGGCCAGGCCTCCATTCTGCGGCGGTGTAAGTAGAGTGGTGAGCAGCGCAGCGCTGCAGCCCCAGCCTGCATTGTAATGCTGTGGAAATAGGTCTGGGAAGGGCAGAAGGTGGCAGCCCTGACCTCCAATGGAAAGCGGTGCAAGTGCAGCGGGACGCCGTGTAGCGCCGCAGGCCTTGCCTCCATTGTGATGCGTCACAAGTTCCAAGGGGTGCGGCGCAACGCCACGGCCCTTGCCTCCATTGTGAGGCGCTGCAAGTACAGGGGGGTGTGCCACAGCACGGCATCCCGGGCCTCCATTGTGAGGCGCTGCAAGTACAACGGGGCACAGCGCAGCATGGCATCCCGGGCCTGAACTGTGAGGCGCTGCAAGTCCAGAGAGGTGCGGCGCAGTGCGGCAGGCCACGTCCTACATTTGGAGACGGTGCAAGTGCAGCGGGGCGCAGCGCAGCAGCTCCGGCCACCATTGTGAGGCCGTGCAAGTGCAGCGGGGCGCAGCGCGGAGCGGTAGGCCAGGCCTCCATTCTGCGGCGGTGTAAGTAGAGTGGTGAGCAGCGCAGCGCTGCAGCCCCAGCCTGCATTGTAATGCTGTGGAAATAGGTCTGGGAAGGGCAGAACCTGGCAGCCCTGACCTCCACTGGAAGGCGGTGCAAGTGCAGCGGGACGCCGTGTAGCGCCGCAGGCCTTGCCTCCATTGTGATGCGTCACAAGTTCCAAGGGGTGCGGCGCAACGCCACGGCCCTTGCCTCCATTGTGAGGCGCTGCAAGTACAGGGGGGTGTGCCGCAGCACGGCATCCCGGGCCTCCACTGTGAGGCGCTGCAAGTACAACGGGGCACAGCGCAGCATGGCATCCCGGGCCTGAACTGTGAGGCGCTGCAAGTCCAGAGAGGTGCGGCGCAGTGCGGCAGGCCACGTCCTACATTTTGAGACGGTGCAAGTGCAGCAGGGCGCAGCGCAGCAGCTCCGGCCACCATTGTGAGGCCGTGCAATTGCAGCGGGGCGCAGCGCGGAGCGGTAGGCCAGGCCTCCATTCTGCGGCGGTGTAAGTAGAGTGGTGAGCAGCGCAGCCCTGCAGCCCCAGCCTGCATTGTAATGCTGTGGAAATAGGTCTGGGAAGGGCAGAAGGTGGCAGCCCTGACCTCCAATGGAAGGCGGTGCAAGTGCAGCAGGACGCAGTGTTGCGCCGCAGGCCTTGCCTCCATTGTGATGCGTCACAAGTTCCAAGGGGTGCGGCGCAACGCCACGGCCCTTGCCTCCATTGTGAGGCGGTGCAAGTACAGGGGGGTGCACCGCAGCACGGCATCCCGGACCTCCATTGTGAGGCGGTGCAAGTACAGGGGGGTGTGCCGCAGCACGGCATCCCGGGCCTCCACTGTGAGGCGCTGCAAGTACAACGGGGCACAGCGCAGCACAGCGGCCCTACCCTCCACTGCGAGGCGCTGCAAGTCCAGAGAGGTGCGGCGCAGTGCGGCAGGCCACGTCCTACATTTGGAGGCGGTGCAAGTGCAGCGGGGCGCAGCGCAGCAGCTCCGGCCACCATTGTGAGGCCGTGCAAGTGCAGCGGGGCGCAGCGCGGAGCAGTAGGCCAGGCCTCCATTCTGCGGCGGTGTAAGTAGAGTGGTGAGCAGCGCAGCGCTGCAGCCCCAGCCTGCATTGTAATGCTGTGGAAATAGGTCTGGGAAGGGCAGAACCTGGCAGCCCTGACCTCCAATGGAAGGCGGTGCAAGTGCAGCGGGACGCCGTGTAGCGCCGCAGGCCTTGCCTCCATTGTGATGCGTCACAAGTTCCAAGGGGTGCGGCGCAACGCCACGGCCCTTGCCTCCATTGTGAGGCGCTGCAAGTACAGGGGGGTGTGCCGCAGCACGGCATCCCGGGCCTCCACTGTGAGGCGCTGCAAGTACAACGGGGCACAGCGCAGCATGGCATCCCGGGCCTGAACTGTGAGGCGCTGCAAGTCCAGAGAGGTGCGGCGCAGTGCGGCAGGCCACGTCCTACATTTTGAGACGGTGCAAGTGCAGCAGGGCGCAGCGCAGCAGCTCCGGCCACCATTGTGAGGCCGTGCAAGTGCAGCGGGGCGCAGCGCGGAGCGGTAGGCCAGGCCTCCATTCTGCGGCGGTGTAAGTAGAGTGGTGAGCAGCGCAGCCCTGCAGCCCCAGCCTGCATTGTAATGCTGTGGAAATAGGTCTGGGAAGGGCAGAAGGTGGCAGCCCTGACCTCCAATGGAAGGCGGTGCAAGTGCAGCAGGACGCAGTGTTGCGCCGCAGGCCTTGCCTCCATTGTGATGCGTCACAAGTTCCAAGGGGTGCGGCGCAACGCCACGGCCCTTGCCTCCATTGTGAGGCGGTGCAAGTACAGGGGGGTGCACCGCAGCACGGCATCCCGGGCCTCCATTGTGAGGCGGTGCAAGTACAGGGGGGTGTGCCGCAGCACGGCATCCCGGGCCTCCACTGTGAGGCGCTGCAAGTACAACGGGGCACAGCGCAGCACAGCGGCCCTACCCTCCACTGCGAGGCGCTGCAAGTCCAGAGAGGTGCGGCGCAGTGCGGCAGGCCACGTCCTACATTTGGAGGCGGTGCAAGTGCAGCGGGGCGCAGCGCAGCAGCTCCGGCCACCATTGTGAGGCTGTGCAATTGCAGCGGGGCGCAGCGCGGAGCAGTAGGCCAGGCCTCCATTCTGCGGCGGTGTAAGTAGAGTGGTGAGCAGCGCAGCGCTGCAGCCCCAGCCTGCATTGTAATGCTGTGGAAATAGGTCTGGGAAGGGCAGAACCTGGCAGCCCTGACCTCCAATGGAAGGCGGTGCAAGTGCAGCAGGACGCAGTGTAGCGCCGCAGGCCTTGCCTCCATTGTGATGCGTCACAAGTTCCAAGGGGTGCGGCGCAACGCCACGGCCCTTGCCTCCATTGTGAGGCGGTGCAAGTACAGGGGGGTGCGCCGCAGCACGGCATCCCGGGCCTCCATTGTGAGGCGCTGCAAGTACAGGGGGGTGTGCCGCAGCACGGCATCCCGGGCCTCCACTGTGAGGCGCTGCAAGTACAACGGGGCACAGCGCAGCACAGCGGCCCTACCCTCCACTGCGAGGCACTGCAAGTCCAGAGAGGTGCGGCGCAGTGCGGCAGGCCACGTCCTACATTTGGAGGCGGTGCAAGTGCAGCGGGGCGCAGCGCAGCAGCTCCGGCCACCATTGTGAGGCCGTGCAAGTGCAGCGGGGCGCAGCGCGGAGCAGTAGGCCAGGCCTCCATTCTGCGGCGGTGTAAGTAGAGTGGTGAGCAGCACAGCGCTGCAGCCCCAGCCTGCATTGTAATGCTGTGGAAATAGGTCTGGGAAGGGCAGAAGGTGGCAGCCCTGACCTCCAATGGAAGGCGGTGCAAGTGCAGCAGGACGCAGTGTAGCGCCGCAGGCCTTGCCTCCATTGTGATGCGTCACAAGTTCCAAGGGGTGCGGCGCAACGCCACGGCCCTTGCCTCCATTGTGAGGCGGTGCAAGTACAGGGGGGTGCGCCGCAGCACGGCATCCCGGGCCTCCATTGTGAGGCGGTGCAAGTACAGGGTTGTGTGCCGCAGCACGGCATCCCGGGCCTCCACTGTGAGGCGCTGCAAGTACAACGGGGCACAGCGCAGCACAGCGGCCCATACCCTCCACTGCGAAGCACTGCAAGTCCAGAGAGGTGCGGCGCAGTGCGGCAGGCCACGTCCTACATTTTGAGGCGGTGCAAGTGCAGCGGGGCGCAGCGCAGCAGCTCCGGCCACCATTGTGAGGCCGTGCAATTGCAGCGGGGCGCAGCGCGGAGCGGTAGGCCAGGCCTCCATTCTGCGGCGGTGTAAGTAGAGTGGTGAGCAGCGCAGCGCTGCAGCCCCAGCCTGCATTGTAATGCTGTGGAAATAGGTCTGGGAAGGGCAGAAGGTGGCAGCCCTGACCTCCAATGGAAGGCGGTGCAAGTGCAGCAGGACGCAGTGTTGCGCCGCAGGCCTTGCCTCCATTGTGATGCGTCACAAGTTCCAAGGGGTGCGGCGCAACGCCACGGCCCTTGCCTCCATCGTGAGGCGGTGCAAGTACAGGGGGGTGCACCGCAGCACGGCATCCCGGGCCTCCATTGTGAGGCGGTGCAAGTACAGGGGGGTGTGCCGCAGCACGGCATCCCGGGCCTCCACTGTGAGGCGCTGCAAGTACAACGGGGCACAGCGCAGCACAGCGGCCCTACCCTCCACTGCGAGGCACTGCAAGTCCAGAGAGGTGCGGCGCAGTGCGGCAGGCCACGTCCTACATTTGGAGGCGGTGCAAGTGCAGCGGGGCGCAGCGCAGCAGCTCCGGCCACCATTGTGAGGCCGTGCAAGTGCAGCGGGGCGCAGCGCGGAGCGGTAGGCCAGGCCTCCATTCTGCGGCGGTGTAAGTAGAGTGGTGAGCAGCGCAGCGCTGCAGCCCCAGCCTGCATTGTAATGCTGTGGAAATAGGTCTGGGAAGGGCAGAAGGTGGCAGCCCTGACCTCCAATGGAAGGCGGTGCAAGTGCAGCAGGACGCAGTGTTGCGCCGCAGGCCTTGCCTCCATTGTGATGCGTCACAAGTTCCAAGGGGTGCGGCGCAACGCCACGGCCCTTGCCTCCATTGTGAGGCGGTGCAAGTACAGGGGGGTGCGCCGCAGCACGGCATCCCGGGCCTCCATTGTGAGGCGGTGCAAGTACAGGGGGCTGTGCCGCAGCACGGCATCCCGGGCCTCCACTGTGAGGCGCTGCAAGTACAACGGGGCACAGCGCAGCACAGTGGCCCTACCCTCCACTGCGAGGCACTGCAAGTCCAGAGAGGTGCGGCGCAGTGCGGCAGGCCACGTCCTACATTTGGAGGCGGTGCAAGTGCAGCGGGGCGCAGCGCAGCAGCTCCGGCCACCATTGTGAGGCCGTGCAAGTGAAGCGGGGCGCAGCGCGGAGCGGTAGGCCAGGCCTCCATTCTGCGGCGGTGTAAGTAGAGTGGTGAGCAGCGCAGCGCTGCAGCCCCAGCCTGCATTGTAATGCTGTGGAAATAGGTCTGGGAAGGGCAGAAGGTGGCAGCCCTGACCTCCAATGGAAGGCGGTGCAAGTGCAGCGGGACGCAGTGTAGCGCCGCAGGCCTTGCCTCCATTGTGATGCGTCACAAGTTCCAAGGGGTGCGGCGCAACGCCACGGCCCTTGCCTCCATTGTGAGGCGGTGCAAGTACAGGGGGGTGCGCCGCAGCACGGCATCCCGGGCCTCCATTGTGAGGCGGTGCAAGTACAACAGGGCACAGTGCAGCACGGCATCCCGGGCCTCCACTGTGAGGCGCTGCAAGTACAACAGGGCACAGCGCAGCATGGCATCCCGGGCCTCCACTGTGAGGCGCTGCAAGTCCAGAGAGGTGCGGCGCAGTGCGGCAGGCCACGTCCTACATTTTGAGGCGGTGCAAGTGCAGCGGGGCGCAGCGCAGCAGCTCCGGCCACCATTGTGAGGCCGTGCAAGTGCAGCGGGGCGCAGCGCGGAGCAGTAGGCCAGGCCTCCATTCTGCGGCGGTGTAAGTAGAGTGGTGAGCAGCGCAGCGCTGCAGCCCCAGCCTGCATTGTAATGCTGTGGAAATAGGTCTGGGAAGGGCAGAACCTGGCAGCCCTGACCTCCAATGGAAGGCGGTGCAAGTGCAGCGGGACGCAGTGTAGCGCCGCAGGCCTTGCCTCCATTGTGATGCGTCACAAGTTCCAAGGGGTGCGGCGCAACGCCACGGCCCTTGCCTCCATTGTGAGGCGGTGCAAGTACAGGGGGGTGTGCCGCAGCACGGCATCCCGGGCCTCCACTGTGAGGCGCTGCAAGTACAAGGGGGCACAGCGCAGCACGGCATCCCGGGCCTCCACTGTGAGGCGCTGCAAGTCCAGAGAGGTGCGGCGCAGTGCGGCAGGCCACGTCCTACATTTTGAGGCGGTGCAAGTGCAGCGGGGCGCAGCGCAGCAGCTCCGGCCACCATTGTGAGGCCGTGCAATTGCAGCGGGGCGCAGCGCGGAGCGGTAGGCCAGGCCTCCATTCTGCGGCGGTGTAAGTAGAGTGGTGAGCAGCGCAGCCCTGCAGCCCCAGCCTGCATTGTAATGCTGTGGAAATAGGTCTGGGAAGGGCAGAAGGTGGCAGCCCTGACCTCCAATGGAAGGCGGTGCAAGTGCAGCAGGACGCAGTGTTGCGCCGCAGGCCTTGCCTCCATTGTGATGCGTCACAAGTTCCAAGGGGTGCGGCGCAACGCCACGGCCCTTGCCTCCATCGTGAGGCGGTGCAAGTACAGGGGGGTGCACCGCAGCACGGCATCCCGGGCCTCCATTGTGAGGCGGTGCAAGTACAGGGGGGTGTGCCGCAGCACGGCATCCCGGGCCTCCACTGTGAGGCGCTGCAAGTACAACGGGGCACAGCGCAGCACAGCGGCCCTACCCTCCACTGCGAGGCACTGCAAGTCCAGAGAGGTGCGGCGCAGTGCGGCAGGCCACGTCCTACATTTGGAGGCGGTGCAAGTGCAGCGGGGCGCAGCGCAGCAGCTCCGGCCACCATTGTGAGGCCGTGCAAGTGCAGCGGGGCGCAGCGCGGAGCGGTAGGCCAGGCCTCCATTCTGCGGCGGTGTAAGTAGAGTGGTGAGCAGCGCAGCGCTGCAGCCCCAGCCTGCATTGTAATGCTGTGGAAATAGGTCTGGGAAGGGCAGAAGGTGGCAGCCCTGACCTCCAATGGAAGGCGGTGCAAGTGCAGCGGGACGCCGTGTAGCGCCGCAGGCCTTGCCTCCATTGTGATGCGTCACAAGTTCCAAGGGGTGCGGCGCAACGCCACGACCCTTGCCTCCATTGTGAGGCGCTGCAAGTACAGGGGGGTGTGCCGCAGCACGGCATCCCGGGCCTCCACTGTGAGGCGCTGCAAGTACAACGGGGCACAGCGCAGCATGGCATCCCGGGCCTCCACTGTGAGGCGCTGCAAGTCCAGAGAGGTGCGGCGCAGTGCGGCAGGCCACGTCCTACATTTTGAGACGGTGCAAGTGCAGCGGGGCGCAGCGCAGCAGCTCCGGCCACCATTGTGAGGCCGTGCAATTGCAGCGGGGCGCAGCGCGGAGCGGTAGGCCAGGCCTCCATTCTGCGGCGGTGTAAGTAGAGTGGTGAGCAGCGCAGCGCTGCAGCCCCAGCCTGCATTGTAATGCTGTGGAAATAGGTCTGGGAAGGGCAGAAGGTGGCAGCCCTGACCTCCAATGGAAGGCGGTGCAAGTGCAGCAGGACGCAGTGTTGCGCCGCAGGCCTTGCCTCCATTGTGATGCGTCACAAGTTCCAAGGGGTGCGGCGCAACGCCACGGCCCTTGCCTCCATTGTGAGGCGGTGCAAGTACAGGGGGGTGCGCCGCAGCACGGCATCCCGGGCCTCCATTGTGAGGCGGTGCAAGTACAGGGGGGTGTGCCGCAGCACGGCATCCCGGGCCTCCACTGTGAGGCGCTGCAAGTACAACGGGCACAGCGCAGCACAGCGGCCCTACCCTCCACTGCGAAGCGCTGCAAGTCCAGAGAGGTGCGGCGCAGTGCGGCAGGCCACGTCCTACATTTGGAGGCGGTGCAAGTGCAGCGGGGCGCAGCGCAGCAGCTCCGGCCACCATTGTGAGGCCGTGCAAGTGCAGCGGGGCACAGCGCGGAGCAGTAGGCCAGGCCTCCATTCTGCGGCGGTGTAAGTAGAGTGGTGAGCAGCGCAGCGCTGCAGCCCCAGCCTGCATTGTAATGCTGTGGAAATAGGTCTGGGAAGGGCAGAAGGTGGCAGCCCTGACCTCCAATGGAAGGCGGTGCAAGTGCAGCGGGACGCAGTGTAGCGCCGCAGGCCTTGCCTCCATTGTGATGCGTCACAAGTTCCAAGGGGTGCGGCGCAACGCCACGGCCATTGCCTCCATTGTGAGGCGGTGCAAGTACAGGGGGGTGCCGCAGCACGGCATCCCTTGCCTCCATTGTGAGGCGGTGCAAGTACAGGGGGGTGTGCCGCAGCACGGCATCCCGGGCCTCCACTGTGAGGCGCTGCAAGTACAACGGGGCACAGCGCAGCATGGCATCCCGGGCCTCCACTGTGAGGCGCTGCAAGTCCAGAGAGGTGCGGCGCAGTGCGGCAGGCCACGTCCTACATTTTGAGACGGTGCAAGTGCAGCGGGGCGCAGCGCAGCAGCTCCGGCCACCATTGTGAGGCCGTGCAAGTGCAGCGGGGCGCAGCGCGGAGCGGTAGGCCAGGCCTCCATTCTGCGGCGGTGTAAGTAGAGTGGTGAGCAGCGCAGCGCTGCAGCCCCAGCCTGCATTGTAATGCTGTGGAAATAGGTCTGGGAAGGGCAGAACCTGGCAGCCCTGACCTCCACTGGAAGGCGGTGCAAGTGCAGCGGGACGCCGTGTAGCGCCGCAGGCCTTGCCTCCATTGTGATGCGTCACAAGTTCCAAGGGGTGCGGCGCAACGCCACGGCCCTTGCCTCCATTGTGAGGCGGTGCAAGTACAGGGGGGTGTGCCGCAGCACGGCATCCCGGGCCTCCACTGTGAGGCGCTGCAAGTACAACGGGGCACAGCGCAGCATGGCATCCCGGGCCTGAACTGTGAGGCGCTGCAAGTCCAGAGAGGTGCGGCGCAGTGCGGCAGGCCACGTCCTACATTTTGAGACGGTGCAAGTGCAGCAGGGCGCAGCGCAGCAGCTCCGGCCACCATTGTGAGGCCGTGCAATTGCAGCGGGGCGCAGCGCGGAGCGGTAGGCCAGGCCTCCATTCTGCGGCGGTGAAAGTAGAGTGGTGAGCAGCGCAGCCCTGCAGCCCCAGCCTGCATTGTAATGCTGTGGAAATAGGTCTGGGAAGGGCAGAAGGTGGCAGCCCTGACCTCCAATGGAAGGCGGTGCAAGTGCAGCAGGACGCAGTGTTGCGCCGCAGGCCTTGCCTCCATTGTGATGCGTCACAAGTTCCAAGGGGTGCGGCGCAACGCCACGGCCCTTGCCTCCATTGTGAGGCGGTGCAAGTACAGGGGGGTGCGCCGCAGCACGGCATCCCGGGCCTCCATTGTGAGGCGGTGCAAGTACAGGGGGGTGTGCCGCAGCACGGCATCCCGGGCCTCCACTGTGAGGCGCTGCAAGTACAACAGGGCACAGCGCAGCACAGCGGCCCATACCCTCCACTGCGAGGCACTGCAAGTCCAGAGAGGTGCGGCGCAGTGCGGCAGGCCACGTCCTACATTTGGAGGCGGTGCAAGTGCAGCGGGGCGCAGCGCAGCAGCTCCGGCCACCATTGTGAGGCCGTGCAAGTGCAGCGGGGCGCAGCGCGGAGCAGTAGGCCAGGCCTCCATTCTGCGGCGGTGTAAGTAGAGTGGTGAGCAGCGCAGCGCTGCAGCCCCAGCCTGCATTGTAATGCTGTGCAAATAGGTCTGGGAAGGGCAGAACCTGGCAGCCCTGACCTCCAATGGAAGGCGGTGCAAGTGCAGCGGGACGCAGTGTAGCGCCGCAGGCCTTGCCTCCATTGTGATGCGTCACAAGTTCCAAGGGGTGCGGCGCAACGCCACGGCCCTTGCCTCCATTGTGAGGCGGTGCAAGTACAGGGGGGTGCGCCGCAGCACGGCATCCCGGGCCTCCATTGTGAGGCGGTGCAAGTACAGGGGGGTGTGCCGCAGCACGGCATCCCAGGCCTCCACTGTGAGGCGCTGCAAGTACAACAGGGCACAGCGCAGCACGGCATCCCGGGCTTCCACTGTGAGGCGCTGCAAGTCCAGAGAGGTGCGGCGCAGTGCGGCAGGCCACGTCCTACATTTTGAGGCGGTGCAAGTGCAGCGGGGCGCAGCGCAGCAGCTCCGGCCACCATTGTGAGGCCGTGCAATTGCAGCGGGGCGCAGCGCGGAGCGGTAGGCCAGGCCTCCATTCTGCGGCGGTGTAAGTAGAGTGGTGAGCAGCGCAGCCCTGCAGCCCCAGCCTGCATTGTAATGCTGTGGAAATAGGTCTGGGAAGGGCAGAAGGTGGCAGCCCTGACCTCCAATGGAAGGCGGTGCAAGTGCAGCAGGACGCAGTGTTGCGCCGCAGGCCTTGCCTCCATTGTGATGCGTCACAAGTTCCAAGGGGTGCGGCGCAACGCCACGGCCCTTGCCTCCATCGTGAGGCGGTGCAAGTACAGGGGGGTGCACCGCAGCACGGCATCCCGGGTCTCCATTGTGAGGCGGTGCAAGTACAGGGGGGTGTGCCGCAGCACGGCATCCCGGGCCTCCACTGTGAGGCGCTGCAAGTACAACGGGGCACAGCGCAGCACAGCGGCCCTACCCTCCACTGCGAGGCACTGCAAGTCCAGAGAGGTGCGGCGCAGTGCGGCAGGCCACGTCCTACATTTGGAGGCGGTGCAAGTGCAGCGGGGCGCAGCGCAGCAGCTCCGGCCACCATTGTGAGGCCGTGCAAGTGCAGCGGGGCGCAGCGCGGAGCAGTAGGCCAGGCCTCCATTCTGCGGCGGTGTAAGTAGAGTGGTGAGCAGCGCAGCGCTGCAGCCCCAGCCTGCATTGTAATGCTGTGGAAATAGGTCTGGGAAGGGCAGAAGGTGGCAGCCCTGACCTCCACTGGAAGGCGGTGCAAGTGCAGCAGGACGCAGTGTAGCGCCGCAGGCCTTGCCTCCATTGTGATGCGTCACAAGTTCCAAGGGGTGCGGCGCAACGCCACGGCCCTTGCCTCCATTGTGAGGCGCTGCAAGTACAGGGGGGTGCGCCGCAGCACGGCATCCCGGGCCTCCATTGTGAGGCGGTGCAAGTACAGGGGGGTGTGCCGCAGCACGGCATCCCAGGCCTCCATTGTGAGGCGCTGCAAGTACAACAGGGCACAGCGCAGCACGGCATCCCGGGCCTCCACTGTGAGGCGCTGCAAGTCCAGAGAGGTGCGGCGCAGTGCGGCAGGCCACGTCCTACATTTTGAGGCGGTGCAAGTGCAGCGGGGCGCAGCGCAGCAGCTCCGGCCACCATTGTGAGGCCGTGCAAGTGCAGCGGGGCGCAGCGCGGAGCGGTAGGCCAGGCCTCCATTCTGCGGCGGTGTAAGTAGAGTGGTGAGCAGCGCAGCGCTGCAGCCCCAGCCTGCATTGTAATGCTGTGGAAATAGGTCTGGGAAGGGCAGAACCTGGCAGCCCTGACCTCCAATGGAAGGCGGTGCAAGTGCAGCGGGACGCAGTGTAGCGCCGCAGGCCTTGCCTCCATTGTGATGCGTCACAAGTTCCAAGGGGTGCGGCGCAACGCCACGGCCCTTGCCTCCATTGTGAGGCGCTGCAAGTACAGGGGGGTGTGCCGCAGCACGGCATCCCGGGCCTCCACTGTGAGGCGCTGCAAGTACAACGGGGGCACAGCGCAGCATGGCATCCCGGGCCTGAACTGTGAGGCGCTGCAAGTCCAGAGAGGTGCGGCGCAGTGCGGCAGGCCACGTCCTACATTTTGAGACGGTGCAAGTGCAGCAGGGCGCAGCGCAGCAGCTCCGGCCACCATTGTGAGGCCGTGCAATTGCAGCGGGGCGCAGCGCGGAGCGGTAGGCCAGGCCTCCATTCTGCGGCGGTGTAAGTAGAGTGGTGAGCAGCGCAGCGCTGCAGCCCCAGCCTGCATTGTAATGCTGTGGAAATAGGTCTGGGAAGGGCAGAAGGTGGCAGCCCTGACCTCCAATGGAAGGCGGTGCAAGTGCAGCAGGACGCAGTGTTGCGCCGCAGGCCTTGCCTCCATTGTGATGCGTCACAAGTTCCAAGGGGTGCGGCGCAACGCCACGGCCCTTGCCTCCATTGTGAGGCGGTGCAAGTACAGGGGGGTGCGCCGCAGCACGGCATCCCGGGCCTCCATTGTGAGGCGGTGCAAGTACAGGGGGCTGTGCCGCAGCACGGCATCCCGGGCCTCCACTGTGAGGCGCTGCAAGTACAACGGGGCACAGCGCAGCACAGTGGCCCTACCCTCCACTGCGAAGCACTGCAAGTCCAGAGAGGTGCGGCGCAGTGCGGCAGGCCACGTCCTACATTTGGAGGCGGTGCAAGTGCAGCGGGGCGCAGCGCAGCAGCTCCGGCCACCATTGTGAGGCCGTGCAAGTGCAGCGGGGCACAGCGCGGAGCAGTAGGCCAGGCCTCCATTCTGCGGCGGTGTAAGTAGAGTGGTGAGCAGCGCAGCGCTGCAGCCCCAGCCTGCATTGTAATGCTGTGGAAATAGGTCTGGGAAGGGCAGAAGGTGGCAGCCCTGACCTCCAATGGAAGGCGGTGCAAGTGCAGCGGGACGCCGTGTAGCGCCGCAGGCCTTGCCTCCATTGTGATGCGTCACAAGTTCCAAGGGGTGCGGCGCAACGCCACGGCCCTTGCCTCCATTGTGAGGCTCTGCAAGTACAGGGGGGTGTGCCGCAGCACGGCATCCCGGGCCTCCACTGTGAGGCGCTGCAAGTACAACGGGGCACAGCGCAGCATGGCATCCCGGGCCTGAACTGTGAGGCGCTGCAAGTCCAGAGAGGTGCGGCGCAGTGCGGCAGGCCACGTCCTACATTTTGAGACGGTGCAAGTGCAGCGGGGCGCAGCGCAGCAGCTCCGGCCACCATTGTGAGGCCGTGCAAGTGCAGCGGGGCGCAGCGCGGAGCGGTAGGCCAGGCCTCCATTCTGCGGCGGTGTAAGTAGAGTGGTGAGCAGCGCAGCCCTGCAGCCCCAGCCTGCATTGTAATGCTGTGGAAATAGGTCTGGGAAGGGCAGAACCTGGCAGCCCTGACCTCCAATGGAAGGCGGTGCAAGTGCAGCAGGACGCAGTGTTGCGCCGCAGGCCTTGCCTCCATTGTGATGCGTCACAAGTTCCAAGGGGTGCGGCGCAACGCCACGGCCCTTGCCTCCATTGTGAGGCGGTGCAAGTACAGGGGGGTGCACCGCAGCACGGCATCCCGGGCCTCCATTGTGAGGCGGTGCAAGTACAGGGGGGTGTGCCGCAGCACGGCATCCCGGGCCTCCACTGTGAGGCGCTGCAAGTACAACGGGGCACAGCGCAGCACAGCGGCCCTACCCTCCACTGCGAGGCGCTGCAAGTCCAGAGAGGTGCGGCGCAGTGCGGCAGGCCACGTCCTACATTTGGAGGCGGTGCAAGTGCAGCGGGGTGCAGCGCAGCAGCTCCAGCCACCATTGTGAGGCCGTGCAATTGCAGCGGGGCGCAGCGCGGAGCAGTAGGCCAGGCCTCCATTCTGCGGCGGTGTAAGTAGAGTGGTGAGCAGCGCAGCGCTGCAGCCCCAGCCTGCATTGTAATGCTGTGGAAATAGGTCTGGGAAGGGCAGAAGGTGGCAGCCCTGACCTCCAATGGAAGGCGGTGCAAGTGCAGCAGGACGCAGTGTAGCGCCGCAGGCCTTGCCTCCATTGTGATGCGTCACAAGTTCCAAGGGGTGCGGCGCAACGCCACGGCCCTTGCCTCCATTGTGAGGCG
>NW_026561519.1:0-47057 GCF_028858705.1 Grus americana
CTGAAACCTCTACCATGGCCCCATTCACAGCCCTACTAACCCTGAAGCTGCAGGCTCCTTTAGGCATCCAAAAACTCCGACATGCGACAGAGTGGCTCACTAGCCATTTTCGAGATTCAAGCCTCAAAACTGCAAATGTCCGGGCCTGCCCCAGGCGAAACTGCCAGTTCCCGAATGGTGTGCTTTCCTGAAACCTCTACCATGGCCCCATTCACAGCCCTACTAACCCTGAAGCTGCAGGCTCCTTTAGGCATCCAAAAACTCCGACATGCGACAGAGCAGCTCTCTAGCCATTTTCGAGATTCAAGCCTCAAAACTGCAAATGTCCGGGACCTGCTCCCAGGCGAAACCTGCCAGCCCGAAAGGTGTTGCTTTCTGAAACCTCTACCATGGCCCCATTCACAGCCCTACTAAACCTGAAGCTGCAGGCTCCTTTAGGCATCCAAAAACTCCGACATGCGACTTAGCAGCTCTCTAGCCATTTTCGAGATTCAAGCCTCAAAACTGCAAATGTCCGGGACCTGCTCCCAGGCGAAAGTTCCCAGTCCCAATGCTGTGTCTTTCCTGAAACCTCTACCATGGCCCCATTCACAGCCCTACTAACCCTGGAGCTGCAGGCTCCTTTAGGCATCCAAAAACTCCGACATGCGACTTAGCGGCTCTCTAGCCATTTTCGAGATTCAAGCCTCAAAACTGCAAATGTCCGGGCCCTGCTCCCAGGCGAAACCTGCCAGCCCCGAAAGGTGTTGCTTTCCTGAAACCTCTACCATGGCCCCATTCACAGCCCTACTAACCCTGAAGCTGCAGGCTCCTTTAGGCATCCAAAAACTCCGACATGCGACTTAGCAGCTCTCTAGCCATTTTCGAGATTCAAGCCTCAAAACTGCAAATGTCCGGGACCTGCTCCCAGGCGAAACCTGCCAGTCCCGAAAGGTGTTGCTTTCCTGAAACCTCTACCATGGCCCCATTCACAGCCCTACTAACCCTGAAGCTGCAGGCTCCTTTAGGCATCCAAAAACTCCGACATGCGACAGAGCGGCTCTCTAGCCATTTTCGAGATTCAAGCCTCAAAACTGCAAATGTCCGGGACCTGCTCCCAGGCGAAACCTGCCAGCCCCGAAAGGTGTTGCTTTCCTGAAACCTCTACCATGGCCCCATTCACAGCCCTACTAACCCTGAAGCTGCAGGCTCCTTTAGGCATCCAAAAACTCCGACATGCGACAGAGCGGCTCTCTAGCCATTTTCGAGATTCAAGCCTCAAAACTGCAAATGTCCGGGACCTGCTCCCAGGCGAAAGTTGCCAGCCCCGAATGCTGTGTCTTTCCTGAAACCTCTACCATGGCCCCATTCACAGCCCTACTAACCCTGAAGCTGCAGGCTCCTTTAGGCATCCAAAAACTCCGACATGCGACAGAGCGGCTCTCTAGCCATTTTCGAGATTCAAGCCTCAAAACTGCAAACGTCCGGGACCTGCTCCCAGGCGAAACCTGCCAGCCCGAAAGGTGTTGCTTTCTGAAACCTCTACCATGGCCCCATTCACAGCCCTACTAACCCTGAAGCTGCAGGCTCCTTTAGGCATCCAAAAACTCCGACATGCGACAGAGCGGCTCTCTAGCCATTTTCGAGATTCAAGCCTCAAAACTGCAAACGTCCGGGCCCTGCTCCCAGGCGAAACCTGCCAGTCCCGAAAGGTGTTGCTTTCCTGAAACCTCTACCATGGCCCCATTCACAGCCCTACTAACCCTGGAGCTGCAGGCTCCTTTAGGCATCCAAAAACTCCGACATGCGACTTAGCAGCTCTCTAGCCATTTTCGAGATTCAAGCCTCAAAACTGCAAATGTCCGGGCCTGCTCCCAGGCGAAACTGCCAGTCCCATGAAGGTGTTGCTTTCCTGAAACCTCTACCATGGCCCCATTCACAGCCCTACTAACCCTGAAGCTGCAGGCTCCTTTAGGCATCCAAAACTCCGACATGCGACAGAGCGGCTCTCTAGCCATTTTCGAGATTCAAGCCTCAAAACTGCAAACGTCCGGGACCTGCTCCCAGGCGAAACCTGCCAGTTCCCAAAGGTGTTGCTTTCCTGAAACCTCTACCATGGCCCCATTCACAGCCCTACTAACCCTGGAGCTGCAGGCTCCTTTAGGCATCCAAAAACTCCGACATGCGACTTAGCGGCTCTCTAGCCATTTTCGAGATTCAAGCCTCAAAACTGCAAATGTCCGGGACCTGCTCCCAGGCGAAACCTGCCAGTCCCGAAAGGTGTTGCTTTCCTGAAACCTCTACCATGGCCCCATTCACAGCCCTACTAACCCTGAAGCTGCAGGCTCCTTTAGGCATCCAAAACTCCGACATGCGACTTAGCGGCTCTCTAGCCATTTTCGAGATTCAAGCCTCAAAACTGCAAATGTCCGGGACCTGCTCCCAGGCGAAACTGCCAGTTCCCAATGGTGTGTCTTTCCTGAAACCTCTACCATGGCCCCATTCACAGCCCTACTAACCCTGAAGCTGCAGGCTCCTTTAGGCATCCAAAAACTCCGACATGCGACAGAGTGGCTCTCTAGCCATTTTCGAGATTCAAGCCTCAAAACTGCAAATGTCCGGGACCTGCTCCCAGGCGAAACCTGCCAGCCCCGAAAGGTGTTGCTTTCCTGAAACCTCTACCATGGCCCCATTCACAGCCCTACTAACCCTGAAGCTGCAGGCTCCTTTAGGCATCCAAAAACTCCGACATGCGACTTAGCAGCTCTCTAGCCATTTTCGAGATTCAAGCCTCAAAACTGCAAATGTCCGGGACCTGCTCCCAGGCGAAAGTTCCCAGTTCCCAATGCTGTGTCATTGTTGAAACCTCTACCATGGCCCCATTCACAGCCCTACTAACCCTGAAGCTGCAGGCTCCTTTAGGCATCCAAAAACTCCGACATGCGACTTAGCAGCTCTCTAGCCATTTTCGAGATTCAAGCCTCAAAACTGCAAATGTCCGGGACCTGCTCCCAGGTGAAATTTCCAGTTCCCAATGCTGTGTCTTTGCTGAAACCTCTACCATGGCCCCATTCACAGCCCTACTAACCCTGAAGCTGCAGGCTCCTTTAGGCATCCAAAAACTCCGACATGCGACTTAGCAGCTCTCTAGCCATTTTCGAGATTCAAGCCTCAAAACTGCAAATGTCCGGGACCTGCTCCCAGGCGAAACCTGCCAGTTCACAAGGTGTTGCTTTCCTGAAACCTCTACCATGGCCCCATTCACAGCCCTACTAACCCTGAAGCTGCAGGCTCCTTTAGGCATCCAAAAACTCCGACATGCGACTTAGCGGCTCTCTAGCCATTTTCGAGATTCAAGCCTCAAAACTGCAAATGTCCGGGACCTGCTCCCAGGCGAAACCTGCCAGCCCCGAAAGGTGTTGCTTTCCTGAAACCTCTACCATGGCCCCATTCACAGCCCTACTAACCCTGAAGCTGCAGGCTCCTTTAGGCATCCAAAAACTCCGACATGCGACTTAGCGGCTCTCTAGCCATTTTCGAGATTCAAGCCTCAAAACTGCAAATGTCCGGGACCTGCTCCCAGGTGAAATTTCCAGTTCCCAATGCTGTGTGCTTTCCTGAAACCTCTACCATGGCCCCATTCACAGCCCTACTAACCCTGGAGCTGCAGGCTCCTTTAGGCATCCAAAAACTCCGACATGCGACTTAGCAGCTCTCTAGCCATTTTCGAGATTCAAGCCTCAAAACTGCAAATGTCCGGACCTGCTCCCAGGCGAAACCTGCCAGCCCCAAAGGTGTTGCTTTCCTGAAACCTCTACCATGGCCCCATTCACAGCCCTACTAACCCTGGAGCTGCAGGCTCCTTTAGGCATCCAAAAACTCCGACATGCGACAGAGCGGCTCTCTAGCCGTTTCCCGATTCAAGCCTCAAAACTGCAAATGTCCGGGCCTGCTCCCAGGCGAAACCTGCCAGCCCTGAAAGGTGTTGCTTTCCTGAAACCTCTACCATGGCCCCATTCACAGCCCTACTAACCTGAAGCTGCAGGCTCCTTTAGGCATCCAAAAACTCCGACATGCGACTTAGCGGCTCTCTAGCCATTTTCGAGATTCAAGCCTCAAAACTGCAAATGTCCGGGACCTGCTCCCAGGCGAAACCTGCCAGCCCCGAAAGGTGTTGCTTTCCTGAAACCTCTACCATGGCCCCATTCACAGCCCTACTAACCCTGAAGCTGCAGGCTCCTTTAGGCATCCAAAAACTCCGACATGCGACTTAGGGCTCTCTAGCCATTTTCGAGATTCAAGCCTCAAAACTGCAAATGTCCGGGACTTGCTCCCAGGCGAAAGTTCCCAGTTCCAATGCTGTGTCTTTCCTGAAACCTCTACCATGGCCCCATTCACAGCCCTACTAACCTGAGCTGCAGGCTCCTTTAGGCATCCAAAAACTCCGACATGCGACAGCGGCTCTCTAGCCATTTTCGAGATTCAAGCCTCAAAACTGCAAATGTCCG
Organism: Grus americana; assembly: GCF_028858705.1. Classification (NCBI taxonomy): domain Eukaryota; kingdom Metazoa; phylum Chordata; class Aves; order Gruiformes; family Gruidae; genus Grus; species Grus americana. The sequence continues at coordinate 4,488 of NW_026561519.1, forward strand.
GGACCTGCTCCCAGGCGAAACCTGCCAGCCCGAAAGGTGTTGCTTTCCTGAAACCTCTACCATGGCCCCATTCACAGCCCTACTAACCTGAAGCTGCAGGCTCCTTTAGGCATCCAAAAACTCCGACATGCGACAGAGTGGCTCACTAGCCATTTTCGAGATTCAAGCCTCAAAACTGCAAATGTCCGGGACCTGCTCCCAGGCGAAACCTGCCAGCCCCGAAAGGTGTTGCTTTCCTGAAACCTCTACCATGGCCCCATTCACAGCCCTACTAACCCTGGAGCTGCAGGCTCCTTTAGGCATCCAAAAACTCCGACATGCGACTTAGCAGCTCTCTAGCCATTTTCGAGATTCAAGCCTCAAAACTGCAAATGTCCGGACCTGCTCCCAGGCGAAACCTGCCAGCCCCGAAAGGTGTTGCTTTCCTGAAACCTCTACCATGGCCCCATTCACAGCCCTACTAACCCTGAAGCTGCAGGCTCCTTTAGGCATCCAAAAACTCCGACATGCGACTTAGCAGCTCTCTAGCCATTTTCGAGATTCAAGCCTCAAAACTGCAAATGTCCGGGCCCTGCTCCCAGGCGAAACCTGCCAGTTCCCAAAGGTGTGCTTTCCTGAAACTCTACCATGGCCCCATTCACAGCCCTACTAACCCTGAAGCTGCAGGCTCCTTTAGGCATCCAAAAACTCCGACATGCGACTTAGCAGCTCTCTAGCCATTTTCGAGATTCAAGCCTCAAAACTGCAAATGTCCGGGACCTGCTCCCAGGCGAAAGTGCCAGTTCCCAATGCTGTGTCTTTCCTGAAACCTCTACCATGGCCCCATTCACAGCCCTACTAACCCTGGAGCTGCAGGCTCCTTTAGGCATCCAAAAACTCCGACATGCGACAGAGTGGCTCTCTAGCCATTTTGAGATTCAAGCCTCAATTGAAAAAAACGTCGGGCCCTGCTCCCAGGCGAAACCTGCGCGTCCCGAAAGGTGTTGCTTTCCTGAAACCTCTACCATGGCCCCATTCACAGCCCTACTAACCCTGAAGCTGCAGGCTCCTTTAGGCATCCAAAAACTCCGACATGCGACTTAGCGGCTCTCTAGCCATTTTCGAGATTCAAGCCTCAAAACTGCAAATGTCGGGACCTGCTCCCAGGCGAAACTGCCAGTTCCCAAAGGTGCTGTGCTTTCCTGAAACCTCTACCATGGCCCCATTCACAGCCCTACTAACCCTGAAGCTGCAGGCTCCTTTAGGCATCCAAAAACTCCGACATGCGACAGAGCGGCTCTCTAGCCATTTTCGAGATTCAAGCCTCAAAACTGCAAATGTCCGGGACCTGCTCCCAGGCGAAACCTGCCAGACCCGAAAGGTGTTGCTTTCCTGAAACCTCTACCATGGCCCCATTCACAGCCCTACTAACCCTGGAGCTGCAGGCTCCTTTAGGCATCCAAAAACTCCGACATGCGACTTAGCAGCTCTCTAGCCATTTTCGAGATTCAAGCCTCAAAACTGCAAATGTCCGGGCCCTGCTCCCAGGCGAAACCTGCCAGTCCCGAAAGGTGTTGCTTTCCTGAAACCTCTACCATGGCCCCATTCACAGCCCTACTAACCCTGAAGCTGCAGGCTCCTTTAGGCATCCAAAAACTCCGACATGCGACAGAGTGGCTCTCTGGCCGTTTCCCGATTCAAGCCTCAAAACTGCAAATGTCCGGCCTGCTCCCAGGCGAAACCTGCCAGTCCCGAAAGGTGTTGCTTTCCTGAAACCTCTACCATGGCCCCATTCACAGCCCTACTAACCCTGAAGCTGCAGGCTCCTTTAGGCATCCAAAAACTCCGACATGCGACAGAGCGGCTCTCTAGCCATTTTCGAGATTCAAGCCTCAAAACTGCAAACGTCTGGGCCCTGCTCCCAGGCGAAACCTGCCAGTACCGAAAGGTGTTGCTTTCCTGAAACCTCTACCATGGCCCCATTCACAGCCCTACTAACCCTGAAGCTGCAGGCTCCTTTAGGCATCCAAAAACTCCGACATGCGACTTAGCGGCTCTCTAGCCATTTTCGAGATTCAAGCCTCAAAACTGCAAATGTCCGGGACCTGCTCCCAGGCGAAATTGCCAGTTCCCAATGCTGTGTCTTTGCTGAAACCTCTACCATGGCCCCATTCACAGCCCTACTAACCCTGGAGCTGCAGGCTCCTTTAGGCATCCAAAAACTCCGACATGCGACAGAGTGGCTCACTAGCCATTTTCGAGATTCAAGCCTCAAAACTGCAAACGTCCGGGACCTGCTCCCAGGCGAAACCTGCCAGCCCGAAAGGTGTTGCTTTCCTGAAACCTCTACCATGGCCCCATTCACAGCCCTACTAACCCTGAAGCTGCAGGCTCCTTTAGGCATCCAAAAACTCCGACATGCGACTTAGCAGCTCTCTAGCCATTTTCGAGATTCAAGCCTCAAAACTGCAAATGTCCGGGACCTGCTCCCAGGCGAAAGTTCCCAGTTCCCAATGCTGTTGTCTTTCCTGAAACCTCTACCATGGCCCCATTCACAGCCCTACTAACCCTGAAGCTGCAGGCTCCTTTAGGCATCCAAAAACTCCGACATGCGACTTAGCAGCTCTCTAGCCATTTTCGAGATTCAAGCCTCAAAACTGCAAATGTCCGGGACCTGCTCCCAGGCGAAACCTGCCAGTTCCCAATGCTGTGTCTTTGTTGAAACCTCTACCATGGCCCCATTCACAGCCCTACTAACCCTGAAGCTGCAGGCTCCTTTAGGCATCCAAAACTCCGACATGCGACTTAGCAGCTCTCTAGCCATTTTCGAGATTCAAGCCTCAAAACTGCAAATGTCCGGGACCTGCTCCCAGGCGAAACCTGCCAGCCCCGAAAGGTGTTGCTTTCCTGAAACCTCTACCATGGCCCCATTCACAGCCCTACTAACCCTGAGCTGCAGGCTCCTTTAGGCATCCAAAAACTCCGACATGCGACAGAGCGGCTCTCTAGCCATTTTCGAGATTCAAGCCTCAAAACTGCAAACGTCCGGGACCTGCTCCCAGGCGAAACCTGCCAGCCCGAAAGGTGTTGCTTTCCTGAAACCTCTACCATGGCCCCATTCACAGCCCTACTAACCCTGAAGCTGCAGGCTCCTTTAGGCATCCAAAAACTCCGACATGCGACTTAGCAGCTCTCTAGCCATTTTCGAGATTCAAGCCTCAAAACTGCAAATGTCCGGGACCTGCTCCCAGGCGAAAGTTCCCAGTTCCCAATGCTGTGTCTTTGTTGAAACCTCTACCATGGCCCCATTCACAGCCCTACTAACCCTGAAGCTGCAGGCTCCTTTAGGCATCCAAAAACTCCGACATGCGACTTAGCAGCTCTCTAGCCATTTTCGAGATTCAAGCCTCAAAACTGCAAATGTCCGGGACCTGCTCCCAGGCGAAACCTGCCAGCCCCGAAAGGTGTTGCTTTCCTGAAACCTCTACCATGGCCCCATTCACAGCCCTACTAACCTGAAGCTGCAGGCTCCTTTAGGCATCCAAAAACTCCGACATGCGACAGAGTGGCTCTCTAGCCGTTTCCCGATTCAAGCCTCAAAACTGCAAATGTCCGGGACCTGCTCCCAGGCGAAACCTGCCAGCCCCGAAAGGTGTTGCTTTCCTGAAACCTCTACCATGGCCCCATTCACAGCCCTACTAACCCTGAAGCTGCAGGCTCCTTTAGGCATCCAAAAACTCCGACATGCGACTTAGCAGCTCTCTAGCCATTTTCGAGATTCAAGCCTCAAAACTGCAAATGTCCGGGACTGCTCCCAGGCGAAAACCTGCCAGCCCCGAATGTGTGCTTTCCTGAAACCTCTACCATGGCCCCATTCACAGCCCTACTAACCCTGAAGCTGCAGGCTCCTTTAGGCATCCAAAAACTCCGACATGCGACTTAGCGGCTCTCTAGCCATTTTCGAGATTCAAGCCTCAAAACTGCAAATGTCCGGGACCTGCTCCCAGGCGAAAGTTCCCAGTTCCCAATGCTGTGTCATTGTTGAAACCTCTACCATGGCCCCATTCACAGCCCTACTAACCCTGGAGCTGCAGGCTCCTTTAGGCATCCAAAAACTCCGACATGCGACAGAGCGGCTCTCTAGCCATTTTCGAGATTCAAGCCTCAAAACTGCAAATGTCCGGTCCTGCTCCCAGGCGAAACCTGCCAGCCCGAAAGGTGTTGCTTTCCTGAAACCTCTACCATGGCCCCATTCACAGCCCTACTAACCTGAAGCTGCAGGCTCCTTTAGGCATCCAAAAACTCCGACATGCGACAGAGCGGCTCTCTAGCCATTTTCGAGATTCAAGCCTCAAAACTGCAAATGTCCGGGACCTGCTCCCAGGCGAAACCTGCCAGCCCCGAAAGGTGTTGCTTTCCTGAAACCTCTACCATGGCCCCATTCACAGCCCTACTAACCCTGGAGCTGCAGGCTCCTTTAGGCATCCAAAAACTCCGACATGCGACTTAGCGGCTCTCTAGCCATTTTCGAGATTCAAGCCTCAAAACTGCAAATGTCCGGGACCTGCTCCCAGGCGAAACCTGCCAGCCCCGAAAGGTGTTGCTTTCCTGAAACCTCTACCATGGCCCCATTCACAGCCCTACTAACCCTGAAGCTGCAGGCTCCTTTAGGCATCCAAAAACTCCGACATGCGACTTAGCGGCTCTCTAGCCATTTTCGAGATTCAAGCCTCAAAACTGCAAATGTCCGGGACCTGCTCCCAGGTGAAATTTCCAGTTCCCAATGCTGTGTCTTTGTTGAAACCTCTACCATGGCCCCATTCACAGCCCTACTAACCCTGAAGCTGCAGGCTCCTTTAGGCATCCAAAAACTCCGACATGCGACTTAGCAGCTCTCTAGCCATTTTCGAGATTCAAGCCTCAAAACTGCAAATGTCCGGGACCTGCTCCCAGGCGAAAGTTCCCAGTTCCCAATGCTGTGTCTTTCCTGAAACCTCTACCATGGCCCCATTCACAGCCCTACTAACCCTGAAGCTGCAGGCTCCTTTAGGCATCCAAAAACTCCGACATGCGACAGAGTGGCTCTCTGTCCGTCGAGCCTTCGGCCGTCATAATTGAAAACGTCCGTGCCCTGCTCCCAGGCGAAACCTGCCAGTCCCGAAAGGTGTTGCTTTCCTGAAACCTCTACCATGGCCCCATTCACAGCCCTACTAACCCTGGAGCTGCAGGCTCCTTTAGGCATCCAAAAACTCCGACATGCGACTTAGCGGCTCTCTAGCCATTTTCGAGATTCAAGCCTCAAAACTGCAAATGTCCGGGACCTGCTCCCAGGCGAAACCTGCCAGTTCCCAATGCTGTGTCTTTCCTGAAACCTCTACCATGGCCCCATTCACAGCCCTACTAACCCTGAAGCTGCAGGCTCCTTTAGGCATCCAAAAACTCCGACATGCGACAGAGCAGCTCTCTAGCCATTTTCGAGATTCAAGCCTCAAAACTGCAAATGTCCGGGACCTGCTCCCAGGCGAAACCTGCCAGTCCCAAAAGGTGTTGCTTTCCTGAAACCTCTACCATGGCCCCATTCACAGCCCTACTAACCCTGAAGCTGCAGGCTCCTTTAGGCATCCAAAAACTCCGACATGCGACTTAGCAGCTCTCTAGCCATTTTCGAGATTCAAGCCTCAAAACTGCAAATGTCCGGGACCTGCTCCCAGGCGAAACCTGCCAGCCCCGAATGCTGTTGCTTTCCTGAAACCTCTACCATGGCCCCATTCACAGCCCTACTAACCCTGAAGCTGCAGGCTCCTTTAGGCATCCAAAAACTCCGACATGCGACTTAGCAGCTCTCTAGCCATTTTCGAGATTCAAGCCTCAAAACTGCAAATGTCCGGGACCTGCTCCCAGGCGAAAGTTCCCAGTTCCCAATGCTGTGTCTTTCCTGAAACCTCTACCATGGCCCCATTCACAGCCCTACTAACCCTGAAGCTGCAGGCTCCTTTAGGCATCCAAAAACTCCGACATGCGACTTAGCAGCTCTCTAGCCATTTTCGAGATTCAAGCCTCAAAACTGCAAATGTCCGGGACCTGCTCCCAGGCGAAACCTGCCAGCCCCGAAAGGTGTTGCTTTCCTGAAACCTCTACCATGGCCCCATTCACAGCCCTACTAAACCTGAAGCTGCAGGCTCCTTTAGGCATCCAAAAACTCCGACATGCGACAGAGCGGCTCTCTAGCCATTTTCGAGATTCAAGCCTCAAAACTGCAAATGTCCGGGACCTGCTCCCAGGCGAAACCTGCCAGCCCCGAAAGGTGTTGCTTTCCTGAAACCTCTACCATGGCCCCATTCACAGCCCTACTAACCCTGAAGCTGCAGGCTCCTTTAGGCATCCAAAAACTCCGACATGCGACTTAGCAGCTCTCTAGCCATTTTCGAGATTCAAGCCTCAAAACTGCAAATGTCCGGGACCTGCTCCCAGGCGAAACCTGCCAGCCCCGAAAGGTGTTGCTTTCCTGAAACCTCTACCATGGCCCCATTCACAGCCCTACTAACCCTGAAGCTGCAGGCTCCTTTAGGCATCCAAAAACTCCGACATGCGACTTAGCGGCTCTCTAGCCATTTTCGAGATTCAAGCCTCAAAACTGCAAATGTCCGGGACCTGCTCCCAGGCGAAAGTTCCAGTCCCAAAGCTGTGTCTTTCCTGAAACCTCTACCATGGCCCCATTCACAGCCCTACTAACCCTGGAGCTGCAGGCTCCTTTAGGCATCCAAAAACTCCGACATGCGACTTAGCGGCTCTCTAGCCATTTTCGAGATTCAAGCCTCAAAACTGCAAATGTCCGGGACCTGCTCCCAGGCGAAACCTGCCAGTCCCGAAAGGTGTTGCTTTCCTGAAACCTCTACCATGGCCCATTCACAGCCCTACTAACCCTGAAGCTGCAGGCTCCTTTAGGCATCCAAAAACTCCGACATGCGACAGAGCAGCTCTCTAGCCATTTTCGAGATTCAAGCCTCAAAACTGCAAATGTCCGGGACCTGCTCCCAGGCGAAACCTGCCAGCCCCGAAAGGTGTTGCTTTCCTGAAACCTCTACCATGGCCCCATTCACAGCCCTACTAACCCTGGAGCTGCAGGCTCCTTTAGGCATCCAAAAACTCCGACATGCGACTTAGCAGCTCTCTAGCCATTTTCGAGATTCAAGCCTCAAAACTGCAAATGTCCGGGACCTGCTCCCAGGCGAAACCTGCCAGCCCGAAAGGTGTTGCTTTCCTGAAACCTCTACCATGGCCCCATTCACAGCCCTACTAACCCTGAAGCTGCAGGCTCCTTTAGGCATCCAAAAACTCCGACATGCGACTTAGCAGCTCTCTAGCCATTTTCGAGATTCAAGCCTCAAAACTGCAAATGTCCGGGACCTGCTCCCAGGCGAAAGTTCCCAGTTCCCAATGCTGTGTCTTTCCTGAAACCTCTACCATGGCCCCATTCACAGCCCTACTAACCCTGAAGCTGCAGGCTCCTTTAGGCATCCAAAAACTCCGACATGCGACTTAGCAGCTCTCTAGCCATTTTCGAGATTCAAGCCTCAAAACTGCAAATGTCCGGGACCTGCTCCCAGGCGAAAGTTGCCAGTTCCCAATGCTGTTGCTTTCCTGAAACCTCTACCATGGCCCCATTCACAGCCCTACTAACCCTGGAGCTGCAGGCTCCTTTAGGCATCCAAAAACTCCGACATGCGACAGAGTGGCTCTCTGTAAGTCGGTGCCTTCGGCCGTCATAATTGAAAAACGTCCGTGCCCTGCGCCCAGGCGAAACCTGCCAGTCCCGAAAGGTGTTGCTTTCCTGAAACCTCTACCATGGCCCCATTCACAGCCCTACTAACCCTGAAGCTGCAGGCTCCTTTAGGCATCCAAAAACTCCGACATGCGACTTAGCGGCTCTCTAGCCATTTTCGAGATTCAAGCCTCAAAACTGCAAACGTCCGGGACCTGCTCCCAGGCGAAACCTGCCAGTTCCCAATGCTGTGTCTTTCCTGAAACCTCTACCATGGCCCCATTCACAGCCCTACTAACCCTGAAGCTGCAGGCTCCTTTAGGCATCCAAAAACTCCGACATGCGACTTAGCAGCTCTCTAGCCATTTTCGAGATTCAAGCCTCAAAACTGCAAATGTCCGGGACCTGCTCCCAGGCGAAACCTGCCAGCCCCGCAAGGTGTTGCTTTCCTGAAACCTCTACCATGGCCCCATTCACAGCCCTACTAACCCTGAAGCTGCAGGCTCCTTTAGGCATCCAAAAACTCCGACATGCGACTTAGCAGCTCTCTAGCCATTTTCGAGATTCAAGCCTCAAAACTGCAAATGTCCGGGACCTGCTCCCAGGCGAAAGCCAGTTCCCAATGGTGTTGCTTTCCTGAAACCTCTACCATGGCCCCATTCACAGCCCTACTAACCCTGAAGCTGCAGGCTCCTTTAGGCATCCAAAAACTCCGACATGCGACTTAGCAGCTCTCTAGCCATTTTCGAGATTCAAGCCTCAAAACTGCAAATGTCCGGGACCTGCTCCCAGGCGAAAGTTCCCAGTTCCCAATGCTGTGTCTTTCCTGAAACCTCTACCATGGCCCCATTCACAGCCCTACTAACCCTGGAGCTGCAGGCTCCTTTAGCCATCCAAAAACTCCGACATGCGACTTAGCAGCTCTCTAGCCATTTTCGAGATTCAAGCCTCAAAACTGCAAATGTCGGGCCCTGCTCCCAGGCGAAACCTGCCAGCCCCAAAAGGTGTTGCTTTCCTGAAACCTCTACCATGGCCCCATTCACAGCCCTACTAACCCTGAAGCTGCAGGCTCCTTTAGGCATCCAAAAACTCCGACATGCGACAGAGCGGCTCTCTAGCCATTTTCGAGATTCAAGCCTCAAAACTGCAAATGTCCGGGACCTGCTCCCAGGCGAAACCTGCCAGCCCGAAAGGTGTTGCTTTCCTGAAACCTCTACCATGGCCCCATTCACAGCCCTACTAACCCTGAAGCTGCAGGCTCCTTTAGGCATCCAAAAACTCCGACATGCGACTTAGCAGCTCTCTAGCCATTTTCGAGATTCAAGCCTCAAAACTGCAAATGTCCGGGACCTGCTCCCAGGCGAAACCTGCCAGCCCCGAAAGGTGTTGCTTTCCTGAAACCTCTACCATGGCCCCATTCACAGCCCTACTAACCCTGAAGCTGCAGGCTCCTTTAGGCATCCAAAACTCCGACATGCGACAGAGCGGCTCTCTAGCCATTTTCGAGATTCAAGCCTCAAAACTGCAAATGTCCGGGACCTGCTCCCAGGCGAAAGTTCCCAGTTCCCAATGCTGTGTCTTTCCTGAAACCTCTACCATGGCCCCATTCACAGCCCTACTAACCCTGGAGCTGCAGGCTCCTTTAGGCATCCAAAAACTCCGACATGCGACAGAGCAGCTCTCTAGCCATTTTCGAGATTCAAGCCTCAAAACTGCAAATGTCCGGGACCTGCTCCCAGGCGAAACCTGCCAGCCCGAAAGGTGTTGCTTTCCTGAAACCTCTACCATGGCCCCATTCACAGCCCTACTAACCCTGAAGCTGCAGGCTCCTTTAGGCATCCAAAAACTCCGACATGCGACAGAGCGGCTCTCTAGCCATTTTCGAGATTCAAGCCTCAAAACTGCAAATGTCCGGGACCTGCTCCCAGGCGAAACCTGCCAGCCCGAAAGGTGTTGCTTTCCTGAAACCTCTACCATGGCCCCATTCACAGCCCTACTAACCCTGAAGCTGCAGGCTCCTTTAGGCATCCAAAAACTCCGACATGCGACTTAGCAGCTCTCTAGCCATTTTCGAGATTCAAGCCTCAAAACTGCAAATGTCCGGGACCTGCTCCCAGGCGAAACCTGCCAGCCCCGAAAGGTGTTGCTTTCCTGAAACCTCTACCATGGCCCCATTCACAGCCCTACTAACCCTGAAGCTGCAGGCTCCTTTAGGCATCCAAAAACTCCGACATGCGACTTAGCAGCTCTCTAGCCATTTTCGAGATTCAAGCCTCAAAACTGCAAATGTCCGGGACCTGCTCCCAGGCGAAAGTTCCCAGTTCCCAATGCTGTGTCTTTGTTGAAACCTCTACCATGGCCCCATTCACAGCCCTACTAACCCTGAAGCTGCAGGCTCCTTTAGGCATCCAAAAACTCCGACATGCGACTTAGCAGCTCTCTAGCCATTTTCGAGATTCAAGCCTCAAAACTGCAAATGTCCGGGACCTGCTCCCAGGTGAAATTGCCAGTTCCCAATGCTGTGTCTTTCCTGAAACCTCTACCATGGCCCCATTCACAGCCCTACTAACCCTGGAGCTGCAGGCTCCTTTAGGCATCCAAAAACTCCGACATGCGACAGAGCTCTCTAGCCATTTTCGAGATTCAAGCCTCAAAACTGCAAATGTCCGGGCCTGCTCCCAGGCGAAACCTGCCAGCCCGAAAGGTGTTGCTTTCCTGAAACCTCTACCATGGCCCCATTCACAGCCCTACTAACCCTGAAGCTGCAGGCTCCTTTAGGCATCCAAAAACTCCGACATGCGACTTAGCGGCTCTCTAGCCATTTTCGAGATTCAAGCCTCAAAACTGCAAATGTCCGGGACCTGCTCCCAGGCGAAACTGCCAGTTCCCAATGGTGTGTCTTTCCTGAAACCTCTACCATGGCCCCATTCACAGCCCTACTAACCCTGGAGCTGCAGGCTCCTTTAGGCATCCAAAAACTCCGACATGCGACTTAGCAGCTCTCTAGCCATTTTCGAGATTCAAGCCTCAAAACTGCAAATGTCCGGGACCTGCTCCCAGGCGAAACCTGCCAGAACCCAAAGGTGTTGCTTTCCTGAAACCTCTACCATGGCCCCATTCACAGCCCTACTAACCCTGAAGCTGCAGGCTCCTTTAGGCATCCAAAAACTCCGACATGCGACAGAGCGGCTCTCTAGCCATTTTCGAGATTCAAGCCTCAAAACTGCAAACGTCCGGGACCTGCTCCCAGGCGAAACCTGCCAGCCCCAAAGGTGTTGCTTTCCTGAAACCTCTACCATGGCCCCATTCACAGCCCTACTAACCCTGGAGCTGCAGGCTCCTTTAGGCATCCAAAAACTCCGACATGCGACTTAGCAGCTCTCTAGCCATTTTCGAGATTCAAGCCTCAAAACTGCAAATGTCCGGGACCTGCTCCCAGGCGAAACCTGCCAGCCCCGAAAGGTGTTGCTTTCCTGAAACCTCTACCATGGCCCCATTCACAGCCCTACTAACCCTGAAGCTGCAGGCTCCTTTAGGCATCCAAAAACTCCGACATGCGACTTAGCAGCTCTCTAGCCATTTTCGAGATTCAAGCCTCAAAACTGCAAATGTCCGGGACCTGCTCCCAGGCGAAAGTCCCAGTTCCCAATGCTGTGTCTTTGCTGAAACCTCTACCATGGCCCCATTCACAGCCCTACTAACCCTGAAGCTGCAGGCTCCTTTAGGCATCCAAAAACTCCGACATGCGACTTAGCAGCTCTCTAGCCATTTTCGAGATTCAAGCCTCAAAACTGCAAATGTCCGGGACCTGCTCCCAGGCGAAAGTTCCCAGTTCCCAATGCTGTGTCTTTCCTGAAACCTCTACCATGGCCCCATTCACAGCCCTACTAACCCTGAAGCTGCAGGCTCCTTTAGGCATCCAAAAACTCCGACATGCGACTTAGCAGCTCTCTAGCCATTTTCGAGATTCAAGCCTCAAAACTGCAAATGTCCGGGACCTGCTCCCAGGCGAAACCTGCCAGCCCCGAAAGGTGTTGCTTTCCTGAAACCTCTACCATGGCCCCATTCACAGCCCTACTAACCCTGAGCTGCAGGCTCCTTTAGGCATCCAAAAACTCCGACATGCGACAGAGCGGCTCTCTAGCCATTTTCGAGATTCAAGCCTCAAAACTGCAAATGTCCGGGACCTGCTCCCAGGCGAAACCTGCCAGCCCGAAAGGTGTTGCTTTCCTGAAACCTCTACCATGGCCCCATTCACAGCCCTACTAACCCTGAAGCTGCAGGCTCCTTTAGGCATCCAAAAACTCCGACATGCGACAGAGCAGCTCTCTAGCCATTTTCGAGATTCAAGCCTCAAAACTGCAAATGTCCGGGACCTGCTCCCAGGCGAAACCTGCCAGTTCCCAAAGCTGTGTCTTTCCTGAAACCTCTACCATGGCCCCATTCACAGCCCTACTAACCCTGGAGCTGCAGGCTCCTTTAGGCATCCAAAAACTCCGACATGCGACTTAGCAGCTCTCTAGCCATTTTCGAGATTCAAGCCTCAAAACTGCAAATGTCCGGGACCTGCTCCCAGGCGAAACCTGCCAGCCCCGAAAGGTGTTGCTTTCCTGAAACCTCTACCATGGCCCCATTCACAGCCCTACTAACCCTGAAGCTGCAGGCTCCTTTAGGCATCCAAAAACTCCGACATGCGACAGAGCGGCTCTCTAGCCATTTTCGAGATTCAAGCCTCAAAACTGCAAATGTCCGGGACCTGCTCCCAGGCGAAAGTTCCCAGTTCCCAATGCTGTGTCTTTGTTGAAACCTCTACCATGGCCCCATTCACAGCCCTACTAACCCTGAAGCTGCAGGCTCCTTTAGGCATCCAAAAACTCCGACATGCGACTTAGCAGCTCTCTAGCCATTTTCGAGATTCAAGCCTCAAAACTGCAAATGTCCGGGACCTGCTCCCAGGCGAAACCTGCCAGCCCCAAAAGGTGTTGCTTTCCTGAAACCTCTACCATGGCCCCATTCACAGCCCTACTAACCCTGAAGCTGCAGGCTCCTTTAGGCATCCAAAAACTCCGACATGCGACAGAGCGGCTCTCTAGCCATTTTCGAGATTCAAGCCTCAAAACTGCAAATGTCCGGGACCTGCTCCCAGGCGAAACCTGCCAGCCCCGAAAGGTGTTGCTTTCCTGAAACCTCTACCATGGCCCCATTCACAGCCCTACTAACCCTGAAGCTGCAGGCTCCTTTAGGCATCCAAAAACTCCGACATGCGACTTAGCAGCTCTCTAGCCATTTTCGAGATTCAAGCCTCAAAACTGCAAATGTCCGGGACCTGCTCCCAGGCGAAACCTGCCAGCCCCGAAAGGTGTTGCTTTCCTGAAACCTCTACCATGGCCCCATTCACAGCCCTACTAACCCTGAAGCTGCAGGCTCCTTTAGGCATCCAAAAACTCCGACATGCGACTTAGCGGCTCTCTAGCCATTTTCGAGATTCAAGCCTCAAAACTGCAAATGTCCGGGACCTGCTCCCAGGCGAAAGTTCCCAGTTCCCAATGCTGTGTCTTCCTGAAACCTCTACCATGGCCCCATTCACAGCCCTACTAACCCTGAAGCTGCAGGCTCCTTTAGGCATCCAAAAACTCCGACATGCGACTTAGCAGCTCTCTAGCCATTTTCGAGATTCAAGCCTCAAAACTGCAAATGTCCGGGACCTGCTCCCAGGCGAAAGTTCCCAGTTCCCAATGCTGTGTCTTTCCTGAAACCTCTACCATGGCCCCATTCACAGCCCTACTAACCCTGGAGCTGCAGGCTCCTTTAGGCATCCAAAAACTCCGACATGCGACAGAGTGGCTCTCTAGCCATTTTCGAGATTCAAGCCTCAAAACTGCAAACGTCCGGGCCCTGCTCCCAGGCGAAACCTGCCAGTCCCGAAAGGTGTTGCTTTCCTGAAACCTCTACCATGGCCCCATTCACAGCCCTACTAACCCTGAAGCTGCAGGCTCCTTTAGGCATCCAAAAACTCCGACATGCGACTTAGCGGCTCTCTAGCCATTTTCGAGATTCAAGCCTCAAAACTGCAAATGTCCGGGACCTGCTCCCAGGCGAAAACTGCCAGCCCAATGCTGTGTCTTTCCTGAAACCTCTACCATGGCCCCATTCACAGCCCTACTAACCCTGGAGCTGCAGGCTCCTTTAGGCATCCAAAAACTCCGACATGCGACTTAGCAGCTCTCTAGCCATTTTCGAGATTCAAGCCTCAAAACTGCAAATGTCCGGGCCCTGCTCCCAGGCGAAACCTGCCAGCCCCAAAACGTGTTGCTTTCCTGAAACCTCTACCATGGCCCCATTCACAGCCCTACTAACCCTGAAGCTGCAGGCTCCTTTAGGCATCCAAAAACTCCGACATGCGACAGAGCGGCTCTCTAGCCATTTTCGAGATTCAAGCCTCAAAACTGCAAATGTCCGGGACCTGCTCCCAGGCGAAACCTGCCAGTCCCGAAAGGTGTTGCTTTCCTGAAACCTCTACCATGGCCCCATTCACAGCCCTACTAACCCTGGAGCTGCAGGCTCCTTTAGGCATCCAAAAACTCCGACATGCGACTTAGCAGCTCTCTAGCCATTTTCGAGATTCAAGCCTCAAAACTGCAAATGTCCGGGACCTGCTCCCAGGCGAAACCTGCCAGCCCCGAAAGGTGTTGCTTTCCTGAAACCTCTACCATGGCCCCATTCACAGCCCTACTAACCCTGAAGCTGCAGGCTCCTTTAGGCATCCAAAAACTCCGACATGCGACAGAGCGGCTCTCTAGCCATTTTCGAGATTCAAGCCTCAAAACTGCAAATGTCCGGGACCTGCTCCCAGGCGAAACCTGCCAGCCCGAAAGGTGTTGCTTTCCTGAAACCTCTACCATGGCCCCATTCACAGCCCTACTAACCCTGAAGCTGCAGGCTCCTTTAGGCATCCAAAAACTCCGACATGCGACTTAGCGGCTCTCTAGCCATTTTCGAGATTCAAGCCTCAAAACTGCAAATGTCCGGGACCTGCTCCCAGGCGAAAGTTCCCAGTTCCCAATGCTGTGTCTTTCCTGAAACCTCTACCATGGCCCCATTCACAGCCCTACTAACCCTGAAGCTGCAGGCTCCTTTAGGCATCCAAAAACTCCGACATGCGACAGAGCGGCTCTCTAGCCATTTTCGAGATTCAAGCCTCAAAACTGCAAATGTCCGGGCCCTGCTCCCAGGCGAAACCTGCCAGCCCCGAAAGGTGTTGCTTTCCTGAAACCTCTACCATGGCCCCATTCACAGCCCTACTAACCCTGAAGCTGCAGGCTCCTTTAGGCATCCAAAAACTCCGACATGCGACTTAGCGGCTCTCTAGCCATTTTCGAGATTCAAGCCTCAAAACTGCAAATGTCCGGGACCTGCTCCCAGGCGAAAGTTCCCAGTTCCCAATGCTGTGTCTTTCCTGAAACCTCTACCATGGCCCCATTCACAGCCCTACTAACCCTGAAGCTGCAGGCTCCTTTAGGCATCCAAAAACTCCGACATGCGACTTAGCAGCTCTCTAGCCATTTTCGAGATTCAAGCCTCAAAACTGCAAATGTCCGGGACCTGCTCCCAGGTGAAATTTCCAGTTCCCAATGCTGTGTCTTTGCTGAAACCTCTACCATGGCCCCATTCACAGCCCTACTAACCCTGAAGCTGCAGGCTCCTTTAGGCATCCAAAAACTCCGACATGCGACTTAGCAGCTCTCTAGCCATTTTCGAGATTCAAGCCTCAAAACTGCAAATGTCCGGGACCTGCTCCCAGGCGAAACCTGCCAGCCCCGAAAGGTGTTGCTTTCCTGAAACCTCTACCATGGCCCCATTCACAGCCCTACTAACCCTGAAGCTGCAGGCTCCTTTAGGCATCCAAAAACTCCGACATGCGACTTAGCAGCTCTCTAGCCATTTTCGAGATTCAAGCCTCAAAACTGCAAATGTCCGGGACCTGCTCCCAGGCGAAACCTGCCAGCCCCGAAAGGTGTTGCTTTCCTGAAACCTCTACCATGGCCCCATTCACAGCCCTACTAACCCTGAAGCTGCAGGCTCCTTTAGGCATCCAAAAACTCCGACATGCGACTTAGCGGCTCTCTAGCCATTTTCGAGATTCAAGCCTCAAAACTGCAAATGTCCGGGACCTGCTCCCAGGCGAAAGTTGCCAGGCCCCAATGCTGTGTCTTTCCTGAAACCTCTACCATGGCCCCATTCACAGCCCTACTAACCCTGGAGCTGCAGGCTCCTTTAGGCATCCAAAAACTCCGACATGCGACAGAGCAGCTCTCTAGCCATTTTCGAGATTCAAGCCTCAAAACTGCAAATGTCCGGGACCTGCTCCCAGGCGAAACCTGCCAGCCCCGAAAGGTGTTGCTTTCCTGAAACCTCTACCATGGCCCCATTCACAGCCCTACTAACCCTGAAGCTGCAGGCTCCTTTAGGCATCCAAAAACTCCGACATGCGACAGAGTGGCTCTCTAGCCATTTTCGAGATTCAAGCCTCAAAACTGCAAATGTCCGGGACCTGCTCCCAGGCGAAACCTGCCAGCCCCACAAGGTGTTGCTTTCCTGAAACCTCTACCATGGCCCCATTCACAGCCCTACTAACCCTGGAGCTGCAGGCTCCTTTAGGCATCCAAAAACTCCGACATGCGACAGAGCGGCTCTCTAGCCATTTTCGAGATTCAAGCCTCAAAACTGCAAATGTCCGGGACCTGCTCCCAGGCGAAACCTGCCAGCCCCGAAAGGTGTTGCTTTCCTGAAACCTCTACCATGGCCCCATTCACAGCCCTACTAACCCTGAAGCTGCAGGCTCCTTTAGGCATCCAAAAACTCCGACATGCGACTTAGCAGCTCTCTAGCCATTTTCGAGATTCAAGCCTCAAAACTGCAAATGTCCGGGACCTGCTCCCAGGCGAAACCTGCCAGATCCCAATGTTGCTTTCCTGAAACCTCTACCATGGCCCCATTCACAGCCCTACTAACCCTGAAGCTGCAGGCTCCTTTAGGCATCCAAAAACTCCGACATGCGACTTAGCAGCTCTCTAGCCATTTTCGAGATTCAAGCCTCAAAACTGCAAATGTCCGGGACCTGCTCCCAGGCGAAAGTTCCCAGTTCCCAATGCTGTGTCTTTCCTGAAACCTCTACCATGGCCCCATTCACAGCCCTACTAACCCTGAAGCTGCAGGCTCCTTTAGGCATCCAAAAACTCCGACATGCGACTTAGCGGCTCTCTAGCCATTTTCGAGATTCAAGCCTCAAAACTGCAAATGTCCGGGACCTGCTCCCAGGCGAAACCTGCCAGTTCCCAATGCTGTGTCTTTCCTGAAACCTCTACCATGGCCCCATTCACAGCCCTACTAACCCTGGAGCTGCAGGCTCCTTTAGGCATCCAAAAACTCCGACATGCGACTTAGCAGCTCTCTAGCCATTTTCGAGATTCAAGCCTCAAAACTGCAAATGTCCGGGCCTGCTCCCAGGCGAAACTGCCAGCCCGAAAGGTGTTGCTTTCCTGAAACCTCTACCATGGCCCCATTCACAGCCCTACTAACCCTGAAGCTGCAGGCTCCTTTAGGCATCCAAAAACTCCGACATGCGACAGAGTGGCTCTCTAGTCGCCCGATTCAAGCCTCAAAACTGCAAATGTCCGGGACCTGCTCCCAGGCGAAACCTGCCAGTCCCGAAAGGTGTTGCTTTCCTGAAACCTCTACCATGGCCCCATTCACAGCCCTACTAACCCTGAAGCTGCAGGCTCCTTTAGGCATCCAAAAACTCCGACATGCGACTTAGCAGCTCTCTAGCCATTTTCGAGATTCAAGCCTCAAAACTGCAAATGTCCGGGCCCTGCTCCCAGGCGAAACCTGCCAGCCCCGAAAGGTGTTGCTTTCCTGAAACCTCTACCATGGCCCCATTCACAGCCCTACTAACCCTGGAGCTGCAGGCTCCTTTAGGCATCCAAAAACTCCGACATGCGACTTAGCAGCTCTCTAGCCATTTTCGAGATTCAAGCCTCAAAACTGCAAATGTCCGGGACCTGCTCCCAGGCGAAAGTTCCCAGTTCCCAATGCTGTGTCATTGTTGAAACCTCTACCATGGCCCCATTCACAGCCCTACTAACCCTGAAGCTGCAGGCTCCTTTAGGCATCCAAAAACTCCGACATGCGACTTAGCAGCTCTCTAGCCATTTTCGAGATTCAAGCCTCAAAACTGCAAATGTCCGGGACCTGCTCCCAGGCGAAAGTTCCAGTTCCCAATGCTGTGTCTTTGTTGAAACCTCTACCATGGCCCCATTCACAGCCCTACTAACCCTGAAGCTGCAGGCTCCTTTAGGCATCCAAAAACTCCGACATGCGACTTAGCAGCTCTCTAGCCATTTTCGAGATTCAAGCCTCAAAACTGCAAATGTCCGGGACCTGCTCCCAGGCGAAACCTGCCAGCCCCGAAAGGTGTTGCTTTCCTGAAACCTCTACCATGGCCCCATTCACAGCCCTACTAACCCTGAAGCTGCAGGCTCCTTTAGGCATCCAAAAACTCCGACATGCGACAGAGCGGCTCTCTAGCCATTTTCGAGATTCAAGCCTCAAAACTGCAAATGTCCGGGACCTGCTCCCAGGCGAAACCTGCCAGCCCCGAAAGGTGTTGCTTTCCTGAAACCTCTACCATGGCCCCATTCACAGCCCTACTAACCCTGAAGCTGCAGGCTCCTTTAGGCATCCAAAAACTCCGACATGCGACTTAGCAGCTCTCTAGCCATTTTCGAGATTCAAGCCTCAAAACTGCAAATGTCCGGGACCTGCTCCCAGGCGAAAGTGCCAGTTCCCAATGCTGTGTCATTGTTGAAACCTCTACCATGGCCCCATTCACAGCCCTACTAACCCTGAAGCTGCAGGCTCCTTTAGGCATCCAAAAACTCCGACATGCGACTTAGCAGCTCTCTAGCCATTTTCGAGATTCAAGCCTCAAAACTGCAAACGTCCGGGACCTGCTCCCAGGCGAAACCTG
Source organism: Grus americana (assembly GCF_028858705.1). Lineage (NCBI taxonomy): Eukaryota > Metazoa > Chordata > Aves > Gruiformes > Gruidae > Grus > Grus americana. Next base: position 23,258 of record NW_026561519.1, read on the forward strand.
CCAGCCCCGAAAGGTGTTGCTTTCCTGAAACCTCTACCATGGCCCCATTCACAGCCCTACTAACCCTGAAGCTGCAGGCTCCTTTAGGCATCCAAAAACTCCGACATGCGACAGAGCGGCTCTCTAGCCATTTTCGAGATTCAAGCCTCAAAACTGCAAATGTCCGGGACCTGCTCCCAGGCGAAATTTCCAGTTCCCAATGCTGTGTCTTTCCTGAAACCTCTACCATGGCCCCATTCACAGCCCTACTAACCCTGGAGCTGCAGGCTCCTTTAGGCATCCAAAAACTCCGACATGCGACAGAGTGGCTCTCTAGCCGTTTTCCGATTCAAGCCTCAAAACTGCAAATGTCCGGCCCTGCTCCCAGGCGAAACCTGCCAGCCCGAAAGGTGTTGCTTTCCTGAAACCTCTACCATGGCCCCATTCACAGCCCTACTAACCCTGGAGCTGCAGGCTCCTTTAGGCATCCAAAAACTCCGACATGCGACTTAGCAGCTCTCTAGCCATTTTCGAGATTCAAGCCTCAAAACTGCAAATGTCCGGGACCTGCTCCCAGGCGAAACCTGCCAGCCCCGAAAGGTGTTGCTTTCCTGAAACCTCTACCATGGCCCCATTCACAGCCCTACTAACCCTGAAGCTGCAGGCTCCTTTAGGCATCCAAAAACTCCGACATGCGACAGAGCGGCTCTCTAGCCATTTTCGAGATTCAAGCCTCAAAACTGCAAACGTCCGGGACCTGCTCCCAGGCGAAACCTGCCAGCCCCGAAAGGTGTTGCTTTCCTGAAACCTCTACCATGGCCCCATTCACAGCCCTACTAACCCTGAAGCTGCAGGCTCCTTTAGGCATCCAAAAACTCCGACATGCGACTTAGCGGCTCTCTAGCCATTTTCGAGATTCAAGCCTCAAAACTGCAAACGTCCGGGACCTGCTCCCAGGCGAAAGTTCCCAGTTCCCAATGCTGTGTCTTTCCTGAAACCTCTACCATGGCCCCATTCACAGCCCTACTAACCCTGAAGCTGCAGGCTCCTTTAGGCATCCAAAAACTCCGACATGCGACAGAGCGGCTCTCTAGCCATTTTCGAGATTCAAGCCTCAAAACTGCAAATGTCCGGGACCTGCTCCCAGGCGAAACCTGCCAGCCCCGAAAGGTGTTGCTTTCCTGAAACCTCTACCATGGCCCCATTCACAGCCCTACTAACCCTGAAGCTGCAGGCTCCTTTAGGCATCCAAAAACTCCGACATGCGACTTAGCAGCTCTCTAGCCATTTTCGAGATTCAAGCCTCAAAACTGCAAATGTCCGGGACCTGCTCCCAGGCGAAAGTTGCCAGCCCCGATTGCTGTGTCTTTGCTGAAACCTCTACCATGGCCCCATTCACAGCCCTACTAACCCTGAAGCTGCAGGCTCCTTTAGGCATCCAAAAACTCCGACATGCGACTTAGCAGCTCTCTAGCCATTTTCGAGATTCAAGCCTCAAAACTGCAAATGTCCGGGACCTGCTCCCAGGCGAAAGTTGCCAGTCCCAATGCTGTGTCTTTCCTGAAACCTCTACCATGGCCCCATTCACAGCCCTACTAACCCTGAAGCTGCAGGCTCCTTTAGGCATCCAAAAACTCCGACATGCGACTTAGCAGCTCTCTAGCCATTTTCGAGATTCAAGCCTCAAAACTGCAAATGTCCGGGACCTGCTCCCAGGCGAAAGGTGCCAGTTCCCAAAGGTGTGTCTTTCCTGAAACCTCTACCATGGCCCCATTCACAGCCCTACTAACCCTGAAGCTGCAGGCTCCTTTAGGCATCCAAAAACTCCGACATGCGACTTAGCGGCTCTCTAGCCATTTTCGAGATTCAAGCCTCAAAACTGCAAATGTCCGGGACCTGCTCCCAGGCGAAATTCCAGTTCCCAATGCTGTGTCTTTCCTGAAACCTCTACCATGGCCCCATTCACAGCCCTACTAACCCTGGAGCTGCAGGCTCCTTTAGGCATCCAAAAACTCCGACATGCGACTTAGCAGCTCTCTAGCCATTTTCGAGATTCAAGCCTCAAAACTGCAAATGTCCGGGCCTGCTCCCAGGCGAAACCTGCCAGCCCCGAAAGGTGTTGCTTTCCTGAAACCTCTACCATGGCCCCATTCACAGCCCTACTAACCCTGAAGCTGCAGGCTCCTTTAGGCATCCAAAAACTCCGACATGCGACAGAGTGGCTCTCTAGCCATTTTCGAGATTCAAGCCTCAAAACTGCAAATGTCCGGGACCTGCTCCCAGGCGAAACCTGCCAGTCCCGAAAGGTGTTGCTTTCCTGAAACCTCTACCATGGCCCCATTCACAGCCCTACTAACCCTGGAGCTGCAGGCTCCTTTAGGCATCCAAAAACTCCGACATGCGACTTAGCAGCTCTCTAGCCATTTTCGAGATTCAAGCCTCAAAACTGCAAATGTCCGGGACCTGCTCCCAGGCGAAACCTGCCAGCCCCGAAAGGTGTTGCTTTCCTGAAACCTCTACCATGGCCCCATTCACAGCCCTACTAACCCTGGAGCTGCAGGCTCCTTTAGGCATCCAAAAACTCCGACATGCGACTTAGCAGCTCTCTAGCCATTTTCGAGATTCAAGCCTCAAAACTGCAAATGTCCGGGACCTGCTCCCAGGCGAAACCTCCCAGTTCCCAATGCTGTTTCTTTCCTGAAACCTCTACCATGGCCCCATTCACAGCCCTACTAACCCTGAAGCTGCAGGCTCCTTTAGGCATCCAAAAACTCCGACATGCGACTTAGCAGCTCTCTAGCCATTTTCGAGATTCAAGCCTCAAAACTGCAAATGTCCGGGACCTGCTCCCAGGTGAAATTGCCAGTTCCCAATGCTGTGTCTTTCCTGAAACCTCTACCATGGCCCCATTCACAGCCCTACTAACCCTGAAGCTGCAGGCTCCTTTAGGCATCCAAAAACTCCGACATGCGACTTAGCAGCTCTCTAGCCATTTTCGAGATTCAAGCCTCAAAACTGCAAATGTCCGGGCCCTGCTCCCAGGCGAAACCTGCCAGCCCGAAAGGTGTTGCTTTCCTGAAACCTCTACCATGGCCCCATTCACAGCCCTACTAACCCTGAAGCTGCAGGCTCCTTTAGGCATCCAAAAACTCCGACATGCGACAGAGCGGCTCTCTAGCCATTTTCGAGATTCAAGCCTCAAAACTGCAAATGTCCGGGACCTGCTCCCAGGCGAAACCTGCCAGCCCCGAAAGGTGTTGCTTTCCTGAAACCTCTACCATGGCCCCATTCACAGCCCTACTAACCCTGAAGCTGCAGGCTCCTTTAGGCATCCAAAAACTCCGACATGCGACTTAGCAGCTCTCTAGCCATTTTCGAGATTCAAGCCTCAAAACTGCAAATGTCCGGGACCTGCTCCCAGGCGAAAGTTCCCAGTTCCCAATGCTGTGTCTTTGTTGAAACCTCTACCATGGCCCCATTCACAGCCCTACTAACCCTGGAGCTGCAGGCTCCTTTAGGCATCCAAAAACTCCGACATGCGACTTAGCAGCTCTCTAGCCATTTTCGAGATTCAAGCCTCAAAACTGCAAATGTCCGGGACCTGCTCCCAGGCGAAACCTGCCAGGCCCGAAAGGTGTTGCTTTCCTGAAACCTCTACCATGGCCCCATTCACAGCCCTACTAACCCTGAAGCTGCAGGCTCCTTTAGGCATCCAAAAACTCCGACATGCGACAGAGCGGCTCTCTAGCCATTTTCGAGATTCAAGCCTCAAAACTGCAAATGTCCGGGACCTGCTCCCAGGCGAAACCTGCCAGTCCCAATGCTGTGTCTTTCCTGAAACCTCTACCATGGCCCCATTCACAGCCCTACTAACCCTGAAGCTGCAGGCTCCTTTAGGCATCCAAAAACTCCGACATGCGACTTAGCAGCTCTCTAGCCATTTTCGAGATTCAAGCCTCAAAACTGCAAATGTCCGGGCCTGCTCCCAGGCGAAACCTGCCAGCCCCAAAAGGTGTTGCTTTCCTGAAACCTCTACCATGGCCCCATTCACAGCCCTACTAACCCTGAAGCTGCAGGCTCCTTTAGGCATCCAAAAACTCCGACATGCGACAGAGCGGCTCTCTAGCCATTTTCGAGATTCAAGCCTCAAAACTGCAAACGTCCGGGTCCTGCTCCCAGGCGAAACCTGCCAGCCCCGAAAGGTGTTGCTTTCCTGAAACCTCTACCATGGCCCCATTCACAGCCCTACTAACCCTGGAGCTGCAGGCTCCTTTAGGCATCCAAAAACTCCGACATGCGACAGAGCGGCTCTCTAGCCATTTTCGAGATTCAAGCCTCAAAACTGCAAATGTCCGGGACCTGCTCCCAGGCGAAACCTGCCAGCCCGAAAGGTGTTGCTTTCCTGAAACCTCTACCATGGCCCCATTCACAGCCCTACTAACCCTGGAGCTGCAGGCTCCTTTAGGCATCCAAAAACTCCGACATGCGACTTAGCGGCTCTCTAGCCATTTTCGAGATTCAAGCCTCAAAACTGCAAATGTCCGGGCCCTGCTCCCAGGCGAAACCTGCCAGCCCCGAAAGGTGTTGCTTTCCTGAAACCTCTACCATGGCCCCATTCACAGCCCTACTAACCCTGAAGCTGCAGGCTCCTTTAGGCATCCAAAAACTCCGACATGCGACTTAGCAGCTCTCTAGCCATTTTCGAGATTCAAGCCTCAAAACTGCAAATGTCCGGGACCTGCTCCCAGGCGAAAGTGCCAGCCCCAATGCTGTTGTCTTTCCTGAAACCTCTACCATGGCCCCATTCACAGCCCTACTAACCCTGAAGCTGCAGGCTCCTTTAGGCATCCAAAAACTCCGACATGCGACTTAGCAGCTCTCTAGCCATTTTCGAGATTCAAGCCTCAAAACTGCAAATGTCCGGGACCTGCTCCCAGGCGAAAGTTCCCAGTTCCCAATGCTGTGTCTTTCCTGAAACCTCTACCATGGCCCCATTCACAGCCCTACTAACCCTGGAGCTGCAGGCTCCTTTAGGCATCCAAAAACTCCGACATGCGACAGAGTGGCTCTCTAGCCATTTCCGAGATTCAAGCCTCAAAACTGCAAACGTCCGGGCCCTGCTCCCAGGCGAAACCTGCCAGTCCCGAAAGGTGTTGCTTTCCTGAAACCTCTACCATGGCCCCATTCACAGCCCTACTAACCCTGAAGCTGCAGGCTCCTTTAGGCATCCAAAAACTCCGACATGCGACTTAGCGGCTCACTAGCCATTTTCGAGATTCAAGCCTCAAAACTGCAAATGTCCGGGACCTGCTCCCAGGCGAAATTTCCAGTTCCCAATGCTGTGTCTTTCCTGAAACCTCTACCATGGCCCCATTCACAGCCCTACTAACCCTGGAGCTGCAGGCTCCTTTAGGCATCCAAAAACTCCGACATGCGACTTAGCAGCTCTCTAGCCATTTTCGAGATTCAAGCCTCAAAACTGCAAATGTCCGGGCCCTGCTCCCAGGCGAAACCTGCCAGCCCCGAAAGGTGTTGCTTTCCTGAAACCTCTACCATGGCCCCATTCACAGCCCTACTAACCCTGGAGCTGCAGGCTCCTTTAGGCATCCAAAAACTCCGACATGCGACAGAGTGGCTCTCTAGCCATTTTCGAGATTCAAGCCTCAAAACTGCAAATGTCCGGGCCCTGCTCCCAGGCGAAACCTGCCAGTCCCGAAAGGTGTTGCTTTCCTGAAACCTCTACCATGGCCCCATTCACAGCCCTACTAACCCTGGAGCTGCAGGCTCCTTTAGGCATCCAAAAACTCCGACATGCGACTTAGCAGCTCTCTAGCCATTTTCGAGATTCAAGCCTCAAAACTGCAAATGTCCGGGCCCTGCTCCCAGGCGAAACCTGCCAGCCCCGAAAGGTGTTGCTTTCCTGAAACCTCTACCATGGCCCCATTCACAGCCCTACTAACCCTGAAGCTGCAGGCTCCTTTAGGCATCCAAAAACTCCGACATGCGACAGAGCGGCTCTCTAGCCATTTTCGAGATTCAAGCCTCAAAACTGCAAATGTCCGGGCCCTGCTCCCAGGCGAAACCTGCCAGCCCCGAAAGGTGTTGCTTTCCTGAAACCTCTACCATGGCCCCATTCACAGCCCTACTAACCCTGAAGCTGCAGGCTCCTTTAGGCATCCAAAAACTCCGACATGCGACTTAGCGGCTCTCTAGCCATTTTCGAGATTCAAGCCTCAAAACTGCAAATGTCCGGGACCTGCTCCCAGGTGAAATTTCCAGTTCCCAATGCTGTGTCTTTGCTGAAACCTCTACCATGGCCCCATTCACAGCCCTACTAACCCTGGAGCTGCAGGCTCCTTTAGGCATCCAAAAACTCCGACATGCGACTTAGAGGCTCTCTAGCCATTTTCGAGATTCAAGCCTCAAAACTGCAAATGTCCGGGACCTGCTCCCAGGCGAAACCTGCCAGCCCCGAAAGGTGTTGCTTTCCTGAAACCTCTACCATGGCCCCATTCACAGCCCTACTAACCCTGAAGCTGCAGGCTCCTTTAGGCATCCAAAAACTCCGACATGCGACTTAGCAGCTCGCTAGCCATTTTCGAGATTCAAGCCTCAAAACTGCAAATGTCCAGGACTTGCTCCCAGGCGAAAGTTCCCAGTTCCAATGCTGTGTCATTGTTGAAACCTCTACCATGGCCCCATTCACAGCCCTACTAACCCTGAAGCTGCAGGCTCCTTTAGGCATCCAAAAACTCCGACATGCGACTTAGCAGCTCTCTAGCCATTTTCGAGATTCAAGCCTCAAAACTGCAAATGTCCGGGACCTGCTCCCAGGCGAAAGTTCCCAGTTCCCAATGCTGTGTCTTTGTTGAAACCTCTACCATGGCCCCATTCACAGCCCTACTAACCCTGAAGCTGCAGGCTCCTTTAGGCATCCAAAAACTCCGACATGCGACTTAGCAGCTCTCTAGCCATTTTCGAGATTCAAGCCTCAAAACTGCAAATGTCCGGGACCTGCTCCCAGGCGAAACCTGCCAGCCCCGAAAGGTGTTGCTTTCCTGAAACCTCTACCATGGCCCCATTCACAGCCCTACTAACCCTGAAGCTGCAGGCTCCTTTAGGCATCCAAAAACTCCGACATGCGACAGAGCGGCTCTCTAGCCATTTTCGAGATTCAAGCCTCAAAACTGCAAATGTCCGGGACCTGCTCCCAGGCGAAACCTGCCAGCCCCGAAAGGTGTTGCTTTCCTGAAACCTCTACCATGGCCCCATTCACAGCCCTACTAACCCTGAAGCTGCAGGCTCCTTTAGGCATCCAAAAACTCCGACATGCGACTTAGCAGCTCTCTAGCCATTTTCGAGATTCAAGCCTCAAAACTGCAAATGTCCGGGACTTGCTCCCAGGCGAAAGTTCCAGTTCCCAATGCTGTGTCTTTCCTGAAACCTCTACCATGGCCCCATTCACAGCCCTACTAACCCTGGAGCTGCAGGCTCCTTTAGGCATCCAAAAACTCCGACATGCGACTTAGCAGCTCTCTAGCCATTTTCGAGATTCAAGCCTCAAAACTGCAAATGTCCGGGACCTGCTCCCAGGCGAAAGTTGCCAGTTCCCAATGGTGTGCTTTCCTGAAACCTCTACCATGGCCCCATTCACAGCCCTACTAACCCTGAAGCTGCAGGCTCCTTTAGGCATCCAAAAACTCCGACATGCGACTTAGCAGCTCTCTAGCCATTTTCGAGATTCAAGCCTCAAAACTGCAAATGTCCGGGCCCTGCTCCCAGGCGAAACCTGCCAGCCCCGAAAGGTGTTGCTTTCCTGAAACCTCTACCATGGCCCCATTCACAGCCCTACTAACCCTGAAGCTGCAGGCTCCTTTAGGCATCCAAAAACTCCGACATGCGACAGAGCGGCTCTCTAGCCATTTTCGAGATTCAAGCCTCAAAACTGCAAATGTCCGGGACCTGCTCCCAGGCGAAACCTGCCAGCCCCGAAAGGTGTTGCTTTCCTGAAACCTCTACCATGGCCCCATTCACAGCCCTACTAACCCTGGAGCTGCAGGCTCCTTTAGGCATCCAAAAACTCCGACATGCGACTTAGCAGCTCTCTAGCCATTTTCGAGATTCAAGCCTCAAAACTGCAAATGTCCGGGACCTGCTCCCAGGCGAAACCTGCCAGCCCCGAAAGGTGTTGCTTTCCTGAAACCTCTACCATGGCCCCATTCACAGCCCTACTAACCCTGAAGCTGCAGGCTCCTTTAGGCATCCAAAAACTCCGACATGCGACTTAGCAGCTCTCTAGCCATTTTCGAGATTCAAGCCTCAAAACTGCAAATGTCCGGGACCTGCTCCCAGGCGAAAGTTCCCAGTTCCCAATGCTGTGTCTTTCCTGAAACCTCTACCATGGCCCCATTCACAGCCCTACTAACCCTGAAGCTGCAGGCTCCTTTAGGCATCCAAAAACTCCGACATGCGACTTAGCAGCTCTCTAGCCATTTTCGAGATTCAAGCCTCAAAACTGCAAATGTCCGGGACCTGCTCCCAGGCGAAAGTTCCCAGTTCCCAATGCTGTGTCTTTCCTGAAACCTCTACCATGGCCCCATTCACAGCCCTACTAACCCTGGAGCTGCAGGCTCCTTTAGGCATCCAAAAACTCCGACATGCGACAGAGTGGCTCTCTAGCCGTTTCCGAGATTCAAGCCTCAAAACTGCAAACGTCCGGGCCCTGCGCCCAGGCGAAACCTGCCAGTCCCGAAAGGTGTTGCTTTCCTGAAACCTCTACCATGGCCCCATTCACAGCCCTACTAACCCTGAAGCTGCAGGCTCCTTTAGGCATCCAAAAACTCCGACATGCGACTTAGCGGCTCTCTAGCCATTTTCGAGATTCAAGCCTCAAAACTGCAAATGTCCGGGACCTGCTCCCAGGCGAAACCTGCCAGTTCCCAATGCTGTTGTCTTTCCTGAAACCTCTACCATGGCCCCATTCACAGCCCTACTAACCCTGAAGCTGCAGGCTCCTTTAGGCATCCAAAAACTCCGACATGCGACTTAGCAGCTCTCTAGCCATTTTCGAGATTCAAGCCTCAAAACTGCAAATGTCCGGGACCTGCTCCCAGGCGAAACCTGCCAGCCCCGAAAGGTGTTGCTTTCCTGAAACCTCTACCATGGCCCCATTCACAGCCCTACTAACCCTGAAGCTGCAGGCTCCTTTAGGCATCCAAAAACTCCGACATGCGACAGAGCGGCTCTCTAGCCATTTTCGAGATTCAAGCCTCAAAACTGCAAATGTCCGGGACCTGCTCCCAGGCGAAACCTGCCAGCCCCGAAAGGTGTTGCTTTCCTGAAACCTCTACCATGGCCCCATTCACAGCCCTACTAACCCTGAAGCTGCAGGCTCCTTTAGGCATCCAAAAACTCCGACATGCGACAGAGCGGCTCTCTAGCCATTTTCGAGATTCAAGCCTCAAAACTGCAAATGTCCGGGACCTGCTCCCAGGTGAAATTTCCAGTTCCCAATGCTGTGTCTTTCCTGAAACCTCTACCATGGCCCCATTCACAGCCCTACTAACCCTGGAGCTGCAGGCTCCTTTAGGCATCCAAAAACTCCGACATGCGACAGAGCGGCTCTCTAGCCATTTTCGAGATTCAAGCCTCAAAACTGCAAATGTCCGGGACCTGCTCCCAGGCGAAACCTGCCAGCCCCGAAAGGTGTTGCTTTCCTGAAACCTCTACCATGGCCCCATTCACAGCCCTACTAACCCTGAAGCTGCAGGCTCCTTTAGGCATCCAAAAACTCCGACATGCGACTTAGCAGCTCTCTAGCCATTTTCGAGATTCAAGCCTCAAAACTGCAAATGTCCGGGACCTGCTCCCAGGCGAAAGTTCCCAGTTACCAATGCTGTGTCTTTCCTGAAACCTCTACCATGGCCCCATTCACAGCCCTACTAACCCTGAAGCTGCAGGCTCCTTTAGGCATCCAAAAACTCCGACATGCGACTTAGCAGCTCTCTAGCCATTTTCGAGATTCAAGCCTCAAAACTGCAAACGTCCGGGACCTGCTCCCAGGCGAAACCTCCCAGTTCCAAAGGTGTGTCTTTCCTGAAACCTCTACCATGGCCCCATTCACAGCCCTACTAACCCTGAAGCTGCAGGCTCCTTTAGGCATCCAAAAACTCCGACATGCGACTTAGCAGCTCTCTAGCCATTTTCGAGATTCAAGCCTCAAAACTGCAAATGTCCGGGACCTGCTCCCAGGCGAAACCTGCCAGCCCGAAAGGTGTTGCTTTCCTGAAACCTCTACCATGGCCCCATTCACAGCCCTACTAACCCTGAAGCTGCAGGCTCCTTTAGGCATCCAAAAACTCCGACATGCGACAGAGCGGCTCTCTAGCCATTTTCGAGATTCAAGCCTCAAAACTGCAAATGTCCGGGACTGCTCCCAGGCGAAAGTTCCCAGTTCCCAATGCTGTGTCATTGTTGAAACCTCTACCATGGCCCCATTCACAGCCCTACTAACCCTGAAGCTGCAGGCTCCTTTAGGCATCCAAAAACTCCGACATGCGACTTAGCAGCTCTCTAGCCATTTCCGAGATTCAAGCCTCAAAACTGCAAATGTCCGGGACCTGCTCCCAGGCGAAACCTGCCAGCCCCGAAAGGTGTTGCTTTCCTGAAACCTCTACCATGGCCCCATTCACAGCCCTACTAACCCTGAAGCTGCAGGCTCCTTTAGGCATCCAAAAACTCCGACATGCGACAGAGTGGCTCTCTAGCCATTTTCGAGATTCAAGCCTCAAAACTGCAAATGTCCGGGACCTGCTCCCAGGCGAAAGTTCCCAGTTCCCAATGCTGTGTCTTTCCTGAAACCTCTACCATGGCCCCATTCACAGCCCTACTAACCCTGAAGCTGCAGGCTCCTTTAGGCATCCAAAAACTCCGACATGCGACTTAGCAGCTCTCTAGCCATTTTCGAGATTCAAGCCTCAAAACTGCAAATGTCCGGGACTTGCTCCCAGGCGAAAGTTCCCAGTTCCCAATGCTGTGTCTTTCCTGAAACCTCTACCATGGCCCCATTCACAGCCCTACTAACCCTGGAGCTGCAGGCTCCTTTAGGCATCCAAAAACTCCGACATGCGACAGAGTGGCTCTCTAGCCATTTCCGAGATTCAAGCCTCAAAACTGCAAACGTCCGGGCCCTGCGCCCAGGCGAAACCTGCCAGTCCCGAAAGGTGTTGCTTTCCTGAAACCTCTACCATGGCCCCATTCACAGCCCTACTAACCCTGAAGCTGCAGGCTCCTTTAGGCATCCAAAAACTCCGACATGCGACTTAGCGGCTCTCTAGCCATTTTCGAGATTCAAGCCTCAAAACTGCAAATGTCCGGGACCTGCTCCCAGGCGAAATTTCCAGTTCCCAATGCTGTGTCTTTCCTGAAACCTCTACCATGGCCCCATTCACAGCCCTACTAACCCTGGAGCTGCAGGCTCCTTTAGGCATCCAAAAACTCCGACATGCGACTTAGCAGCTCTCTAGCCATTTCCGAGATTCAAGCCTCAAAACTGCAAATGTCCGGGACCTGCTCCCAGGCGAAACCTGCCAGCCCCAAAAGGTGTTGCTTTCCTGAAACCTCTACCATGGCCCCATTCACAGCCCTACTAACCCTGGAGCTGCAGGCTCCTTTAGGCATCCAAAAACTCCGACATGCGACAGAGTGGCTCTCTAGCCATTTCCGAGATTCAAGCCTCAAAACTGCAAATGTCCGGGACCTGCTCCCAGGCGAAACCTGCCAGTCCCGAAAGGTGTTGCTTTCCTGAAACCTCTACCATGGCCCCATTCACAGCCCTACTAACCCTGAAGCTGCAGGCTCCTTTAGGCATCCAAAAACTCCGACATGCGACTTAGCAGCTCTCTAGCCATTTTCGAGATTCAAGCCTCAAAACTGCAAATGTCCGGGACCTGCTCCCAGGCGAAACCTGCCAGCCCCGAAAGGTGTTGCTTTCCTGAAACCTCTACCATGGCCCCATTCACAGCCCTACTAACCCTGAAGCTGCAGGCTCCTTTAGGCATCCAAAAACTCCGACATGCGACAGAGCGGCTCTCTAGCCATTTTCGAGATTCAAGCCTCAAAACTGCAAATGTCCGGGACCTGCTCCCAGGCGAAACCTGCCAGCCCCGAAAGGTGTTGCTTTCCTGAAACCTCTACCATGGCCCCATTCACAGCCCTACTAACCCTGAAGCTGCAGGCTCCTTTAGGCATCCAAAAACTCCGACATGCGACTTAGCGGCTCTCTAGCCATTTTCGAGATTCAAGCCTCAAAACTGCAAATGTCCGGGACCTGCTCCCAGGTGAAATTTCCAGTTCCCAATGCTGTGTCTTTCCTGAAACCTCTACCATGGCCCCATTCACAGCCCTACTAACCCTGGAGCTGCAGGCTCCTTTAGGCATCCAAAAACTCCGACATGCGACAGAGTGGCTCTCTAGCCATTTTCGAGATTCAAGCCTCAAAACTGCAAATGTCCGGGCCCTGCTCCCAGGCGAAACCTGCCAGCCCCGAAAGGTGTTGCTTTCCTGAAACCTCTACCATGGCCCCATTCACAGCCCTACTAACCCTGAAGCTGCAGGCTCCTTTAGGCATCCAAAAACTCCGACATGCGACTTAGCAGCTCTCTAGCCATTTTCGAGATTCAAGCCTCAAAACTGCAAATGTCCGGGACCTGCTCCCAGGCGAAAGTTCCCAGTCCCAATGCTGTGTCTTTCCTGAAACCTCTACCATGGCCCCATTCACAGCCCTACTAACCCTGAAGCTGCAGGCTCCTTTAGGCATCCAAAAACTCCGACATGCGACTTAGCAGCTCTCTAGCCATTTTCGAGATTCAAGCCTCAAAACTGCAAATGTCCGGGACCTGCTCCCAGGCGAAAGTTCCCAGTTCCCAATGCTGTGTCTTTCCTGAAACCTCTACCATGGCCCCATTCACAGCCCTACTAACCCTGGAGCTGCAGGCTCCTTTAGGCATCCAAAAACTCCGACATGCGACTTAGCAGCTCTCTAGCCATTTTCGAGATTCAAGCCTCAAAACTGCAAATGTCCGGGACCTGCTCCCAGGCGAAACCTGCCAGCCCCGAAAGGTGTTGCTTTCCTGAAACCTCTACCATGGCCCCATTCACAGCCCTACTAACCCTGAAGCTGCAGGCTCCTTTAGGCATCCAAAAACTCCGACATGCGACTTAGCAGCTCTCTAGCCATTTTCGAGATTCAAGCCTCAAAACTGCAAATGTCCGGGACCTGCTCCCAGGCGAAAGTTCCCAGTTCCCAATGCTGTGTCTTTCCTGAAACCTCTACCATGGCCCCATTCACAGCCCTACTAACCCTGGAGCTGCAGGCTCCTTTAGGCATCCAAAAACTCCGACATGCGACTTAGCAGCTCTCTAGCCATTTTCGAGATTCAAGCCTCAAAACTGCAAATGTCCGGGACCTGCTCCCAGGCGAAAGTTCCCAGTTCCCAATGCTGTGTCTTTCCTGAAACCTCTACCATGGCCCCATTCACAGCCCTACTAACCCTGAAGCTGCAGGCTCCTTTAGGCATCCAAAAACTCCGACATGCGACTTAGCAGCTCTCTAGCCATTTTCGAGATTCAAGCCTCAAAACTGCAAATGTCCGGGACCTGCTCCCAGGCGAAACCTGCCAGCCCCGAAAGGTGTTGCTTTCCTGAAACCTCTACCATGGCCCCATTCACAGCCCTACTAACCCTGAAGCTGCAGGCTCCTTTAGGCATCCAAAAACTCCGACATGCGACAGAGAGGCTCTCTAGCCATTTTCGAGATTCAAGCCTCAAAACTGCAAATGTCCGGGACCTGCTCCCAGGCGAAACCTGCCAGCCCCGAAAGGTGTTGCTTTCCTGAAACCTCTACCATGGCCCCATTCACAGCCCTACTAACCCTGGAGCTGCAGGCTCCTTTAGGCATCCAAAAACTCCGACATGCGACTTAGCAGCTCTCTAGCCATTTTCGAGATTCAAGCCTCAAAACTGCAAATGTCCGGGCCCTGCTCCCAGGCGAAACCTGCCAGCCCCGAAAGGTGTTGCTTTCCTGAAACCTCTACCATGGCCCCATTCACAGCCCTACTAACCCTGAAGCTGCAGGCTCCTTTAGGCATCCAAAAACTCCGACATGCGACTTAGCAGCTCTCTAGCCATTTTCGAGATTCAAGCCTCAAAACTGCAAATGTCCGGGACCTGCTCCCAGGCGAAAGTTCCCAGTTCCCAATGCTGTGTCTTTGCTGAAACCTCTACCATGGCCCCATTCACAGCCCTACTAACCCTGGAGCTGCAGGCTCCTTTAGGCATCCAAAAACTCCGACATGCGACTTAGCAGCTCTCTAGCCATTTTCGAGATTCAAGCCTCAAAACTGCAAATGTCCGGGACCTGCTCCCAGGCGAAAGTTCCCAGTTCCCAATGCTGTGTCTTTCCTGAAACCTCTACCATGGCCCCATTCACAGCCCTACTAACCCTGGAGCTGCAGGCTCCTTTAGGCATCCAAAAACTCCGACATGCGACAGAGTGGCTCTCTCCATTTCAGATTCAAGCCTCAAAACTGCAAATGTCCGGGCCCTGCTCCCAGGCGAAACCTGCCAGTCCCGAAAGGTGTTGCTTTCCTGAAACCTCTACCATGGCCCCATTCACAGCCCTACTAACCCTGAAGCTGCAGGCTCCTTTAGGCATCCAAAAACTCCGACATGCGACTTAGCAGCTCTCTAGCCATTTTCGAGATTCAAGCCTCAAAACTGCAAATGTCCGGGACCTGCTCCCAGGCGAAACCTGCCAGCCCCAAAGGTGTGTCTTTCCTGAAACCTCTACCATGGCCCCATTCACAGCCCTACTAACCCTGAAGCTGCAGGCTCCTTTAGGCATCCAAAAACTCCGACATGCGACTTAGCAGCTCTCTAGCCATTTTCGAGATTCAAGCCTCAAAACTGCAAATGTCCGGGCCCTGCTCCCAGGCGAAACCTGCCAGCCCCGAAAGGTGTTGCTTTCCTGAAACCTCTACCATGGCCCCATTCACAGCCCTACTAACCCTGAAGCTGCAGGCTCCTTTAGGCATCCAAAAACTCCGACATGCGACAGAGCGGCTCTCTAGCCATTTTCGAGATTCAAGCCTCAAAACTGCAAACGTCCGGGCCCTGCTCCCAGGCGAAACCTGCCAGCCCCGAAAGGTGTTGCTTTCCTGAAACCTCTACCATGGCCCCATTCACAGCCCTACTAACCCTGAAGCTGCAGGCTCCTTTAGGCATCCAAAAACTCCGACATGCGACAGAGCGGCTCTCTAGCCATTTTCGAGATTCAAGCCTCAAAACTGCAAATGTCCGGGACCTGCTCCCAGGTGAAATTTCCAGTTCCCAATGCTGTGTCTTTCCTGAAACCTCTACCATGGCCCCATTCACAGCCCTACTAACCCTGGAGCTGCAGGCTCCTTTAGGCATCCAAAAACTCCGACATGCGACAGAGCGGCTCTCTAGCCATTTTCGAGATTCAAGCCTCAAAACTGCAAATGTCCGGGCCCTGCTCCCAGGCGAAACCTGCCAGCCCGAAAGGTGTTGCTTTCCTGAAACCTCTACCATGGCCCCATTCACAGCCCTACTAACCCTGAAGCTGCAGGCTCCTTTAGGCATCCAAAAACTCCGACATGCGACTTAGCAGCTCTCTAGCCATTTTCGAGATTCAAGCCTCAAAACTGCAAATGTCCGGGACCTGCTCCCAGGCGAAAGTTCCCAGTTCACAATGCTGTGTCTTTCCTGAAACCTCTACCATGGCCCCATTCACAGCCCTACTAACCCTGAAGCTGCAGGCTCCTTTAGGCATCCAAAAACTCCGACATGCGACTTAGCAGCTCTCTAGCCATTTTCGAGATTCAAGCCTCAAAACTGCAAATGTCCGGGACCTGCTCCCAGGCGAAAGTTCCCAGTTCCCAATGCTGTGTCTTTCCTGAAACCTCTACCATGGCCCCATTCACAGCCCTACTAACCCTGAAGCTGCAGGCTCCTTTAGGCATCCAAAAACTCCGACATGCGACTTCGCAGCTCTCTAGCCATTTTCGAGATTCAAGCCTCAAACTGCAAATGTCCGGGACCTGCTCCCAGGCGAAACCTGCCAGCCCCGAAAGGTGTTGCTTTCCTGAAACCTCTACCATGGCCCCATTCACAGCCCTACTAACCCTGAAGCTGCAGGCTCCTTTAGGCATCCAAAAACTCCGACATGCGACAGAGCGGCTCTCTAGCCATTTTCGAGATTCAAGCCTCAAAACTGCAAATGTCCGGGACCTGCTCCCAGGCGAAACCTGCCAGCCCCGAAAGGTGTTGCTTTCCTGAAACCTCTACCATGGCCCCATTCACAGCCCTACTAACCCTGAAGCTGCAGGCTCCTTTAGGCATCCAAAAACTCCGACATGCGACTTAGCAGCTCTCTAGCCATTTTCGAGATTCAAGCCTCAAAACTGCAAATGTCCGGGACCTGCTCCCAGGCGAAAGTTCCCAGTTCCCAATGCTGTGTTGCTTTCCTGAAACCTCTACCATGGCCCCATTCACAGCCCTACTAACCCTGAAGCTGCAGGCTCCTTTAGGCATCCAAAAACTCCGACATGCGACTTAGCAGCTCTCTAGCCATTTTCGAGATTCAAGCCTCAAAACTGCAAATGTCCGGGACCTGCTCCCAGGCGAAACCTGCCAGCCCCAAAGGTGTTGCTTTCCTGAAACCTCTACCATGGCCCCATTCACAGCCCTACTAACCCTGAAGCTGCAGGCTCCTTTAGGCATCCAAAAACTCCGACATGCGACTTAGCGGCTCTCTAGCCATTTTCGAGATTCAAGCCTCAAAACTGCAAATGTCCGGACCTGCTCCAGGCGAAAGTTCCCAGTTCCCAATGCTGTGTCTTTCCTGAAACCTCTACCATGGCCCCATTCACAGCCCTACTAACCCTGAAGCTGCAGGCTCCTTTAGGCATCCAAAAACTCCGACATGCGACTTAGCAGCTCTCTAGCCATTTCCGAGATTCAAGCCTCAAAACTGCAAACGTCCGGGCCCTGCTCCCAGGCGAAACCTGCCAGCCCCGAAGGTGTTGCTTTCCTGAAACCTCTACCATGGCCCCATTCACAGCCCTACTAACCCTGCAGCTGCAGGCTCCTTTAGGCATCCAAAAACTCCGACATGCGACACATGTCTTAGGTGCTCTCTAGCCATTTTCGAGATTCAAGCCTCAAAACTGCAAATGTCCGGGACCTGCTCCCAGGCGAAACCTGCCAGCCCCGAAAGGTGTTGCTTTCCTGAAACCTCTACCATGGCCCCATTCACAGCCCTACTAACCCTGAAGCTGCAGGCTCCTTTAGGCATCCAAAAACTCCGACATGCGACTTAGCAGCTCTCTAGCCATTTTCGAGATTCAAGCCTCAAAACTGCAAATGTCCGGGCTGCTGCTCCCAGGCGAAACCTGCCAGCCCCGAAAGGTGTTGCTTTCCTGAAACCTCTACCATGGCCCCATTCACAGCCCTACTAACCCTGAAGCTGCAGGCTCCTTTAGGCATCCAAAAACGTCAACATGCGACTTAGCAGCTCTCTAGCCATTTTCGAGATTCAAGCCTCAAAACTGCAAATGTCCGGGACCTGCTCCCAGGCGAAAGTTCCCAGTTCCCAATGCTGTGTCTTTTCCTGAAACCTCTACCATGGCCCCATTCACAGCCCTACTAACCCTGAAGCTGCAGGCTCCTTTAGGCATCCAAAAACTCCGACATGCGACTTAGCAGCTCTCTAGCCATTTTTCGAGATTCAAGCCTCAAAACTGCAATGTCCGGGACCTGCTCCCAGGCGAAAGTTCCCAGTTCCCAATGCTGTGTCTTTCCTGAAACCTCTACCATGGCCCCATTCACAGCCCTACTAACCCTGGAGCTGCAGGCTCCTTTAGGCATCCAAAAACTCCGACATGCGATTGCAGCTCTTTGCAGTTTCGAGATTCAAGCCTCAAAACTGCAAACGTCCGGGCCCTGCTCCCAGGCGAAACCTGCCAGCCCCGAAAGGTGTTGCTTTCCTGAAACCTCTACCATGGCCCCATTCACAGCCCTACTAACCCTGAAGCTGCAGGCTCCTTTAGGCATCCAAAAACTCCGACATGCGACTTAGCGGCTCTCTAGCCATTTTCGAGATTCAAGCCTCAAAACTGCAAATGTCCGGGACCTGCTCCCAGGTGAAATTGCCAGTTCCCAATGCTGTGTCTTTCCTGAAACCTCTACCATGGCCCCATTCACAGCCCTACTAACCCTGGAGCTGCAGGCTCCTTTAGGCATCCAAAAACTCCGACATGCGACTTAGCAGCTCTCTAGCCATTTTCGAGATTCAAGCCTCAAAACTGCAAATGTCCGGGCCCTGCTCCCAGGCGAAACCTGCCAGCCCCGAAAGGTGTTGCTTTCCTGAAACCTCTACCATGGCCCCATTCACAGCCCTACTAACCCTGGAGCTGCAGGCTCCTTTAGGCATCCAAAAACTCCGACATGCGACAAGGTGGCTCTCTGTCCGTCGCCTGCCTTCGGCCGTCATAATTGAAAAACGTCCGGGACCTGCTCCCAGGCGAAACCAGCGAGTCCCGAAAGGTGTTTCTTTCCTGAAACCTCTACCATGGCCCCATTCACAGCCCTACTAACCCTGAAGCTGCAGGCTCCTTTAGGCATCCAAAAACTCCGACATGCGACTTAGCAGCTCGCTAGCCATTTTCGAGATTCAAGCCTCAAAACTGCAAACGTCCGGGACCTGCTCCCAGGCGAAACCTGCCAGCCCCGAAAGGTGTTGCTTTCCTGAAACCTCTACCATGGCCCCATTCACAGCCCTACTAACCCTGAGCTGCAGGCTCCTTTAGGCATCCAAAAACTCCGACATGCGACAGAGCGGCTCTCTAGCCATTTTCGAGATTCAAGCCTCAAAACTGCAAATGTCCGGGCCCTGCTCCCAGGCGAAACCTGCCAGTCCCGAATGGTGTTGCTTTCCTGAAACCTCTACCATGGCCCCATTCACAGCCCTACTAACCCTGAAGCTGCAGGCTCCTTTAGGCATCCAAAAACTCCGACATGCGACAGAGCGGCTCTCTAGCCATTTTCGAGATTCAAGCCTCAAAACTGCAAATGTCCGGGACCTGCTCCCAGGCGAAACCTTCCAGTTCCCAATGCTGTGTTCTTTCCTGAAACCTCTACCATGGCCCCATTCACAGCCCTACTAACCCTGGAGCTGCAGGCTCCTTTAGGCATCCAAAAACACCGACATGCGACAGAGCGGCTCTCTAGCCATTTTTCGAGATTCAAGCCTCAAAACTGCAAATGTCCGGGACCTGCTCCCAGGCGAAACCTGCCAGCCCCGAAAGGTGTTGCTTTCCTGAAACCTCTACCATGGCCCCATTCACAGCCCTACTAACCCTGAAGCTGCAGGCTCCTTTAGGCATCCAAAAACTCCGACATGCGACTTAGCAGCTCTCTAGCCATTTTCGAGATTCAAGCCTCAAAACTGCAAATGTCCGGGACCTGCTCCCAGGCGAAAGTTCCCAGCCCCAAAGGTGTGTCTTTCCTGAAACCTCTACCATGGCCCCATTCACAGCCCTACTAACCCTGAAGCTGCAGGCTCCTTTAGGCATCCAAAAACTCCGACATGCGACTTAGCAGCTCTCTAGCCATTTTCGAGATTCAAGCCTCAAAACTGCAAATGTCCGGGACCTGCTCCCAGGCGAAAGTTCCCAGTTCCAATGCTGTGTCATTGTTGAAACCTCTACCATGGCCCCATTCACAGCCCTACTAACCCTGAAGCTGCAGGCTCCTTTAGGCATCCAAAAACTCCGACATGCGACTTAGCGCTCTCTAGCCATTTT
Organism: Grus americana; assembly: GCF_028858705.1. NCBI lineage: Eukaryota > Metazoa > Chordata > Aves > Gruiformes > Gruidae > Grus > Grus americana. Next base: position 43,120 of record NW_026561519.1, read on the forward strand.
CGAGATTCAAGCCTCAAAACTGCAAATGTCCGGGACCTGCTCCCAGGCGAAACCTGCCAGGCCCGAAAGGTGTTGCTTTCCTGAAACCTCTACCATGGCCCCATTCACAGCCCTACTAACCCTGAAGCTGCAGGCTCCTTTAGGCATCCAAAAACTCCGACATGCGACTTAGCAGCTCTCTAGCCATTTTCGAGATTCAAGCCTCAAAACTGCAAATGTCCGGGACCTGCTCCCAGGCGAAACTGCCAGTTCCCAAGGTGTTGCTTTCCTGAAACCTCTACCATGGCCCCATTCACAGCCCTACTAACCCTGAAGCTGCAGGCTCCTTTAGGCATCCAAAAACTCCGACATGCGACTTAGCAGCTCTAGCCATTTTCGAGATTCAAGCCTCAAAACTGCAAATGTCCGGGACCTGCTCCCAGGCGAAAGTTCCCAGTTCCCAATGCTGTTGTCTTTCCTGAAACCTCTACCATGGCCCCATTCACAGCCTACTAACCCTGAAGCTGCAGGCTCCTTTAGGCATCCAAAAACTCCGACATGCGACTTAGCAGCTCTCTAGCCATTTCGAGATTCAAGCCTCAAAACTGCAAATGTCCGGGACCTGCTCCCAGGCGAAAGTTCCCAGTTCCCTATGCTGTGTCTTTCCTGAAACCTCTACCATGGCCCCATTCACAGCCCTACTAACCCTGAAGCTGCAGGCTCCTTTAGGCATCCAAAAACTCCGACATGCGACTTAGCAGCTCTCTAGCCATTTTCGAGATTCAAGCCTCAAAACTGCAAATGTCCGGGCCCTGCTCCCAGGCGAAACCTGCCAGTCCCAAAACGTGTTGCTTTCCTGAAACCTCTACCATGGCCCCATTCACAGCCCTACTAACCCTGAAGCTGCAGGCTCCTTTAGGCATCCAAAAACTCCGACATGCGACAGAGTGGCTCTCTTTCCGTCGCCCGCCTTCGGCCGTCATAATTGAAAAATGTCCGTGCCCTGCTCCCAGGCGAAACCTGCCAGCCCCGAAAGGTGTTGCTTTCCTGAAACCTCTACCATGGCCCCATTCACAGCCCTACTAACCCTGAAGCTGCAGGCTCCTTTAGGCATCCAAAAACTCCGACATGCGACTTAGCAGCTCTCTAGCATTTTTCGAGATTCAAGCCTCAAAACTGCAAATGTCCGGGCCCTGCTCCCAGGCGAAACCTGCCAGCCCCGAAAGGTGTTGCTTTCCTGAAACCTCTACCATGGCCCCATTCACAGCCCTACTAACCCTGAAGCTGCAGGCTCCTTTAGGCATCCAAAAACTCCGACATGCGACTTAGCGGCTCTCTAGCCATTTTCGAGATTCAAGCCTCAAAACTGCAAATGTCCGGGACTTGCTCCCAGGCGAAACCTCCCAGTCCCAATGCTGTGTCTTTCCTGAAACTCTACCATGGCCCCATTCACAGCCCTACTAACCCTGGAGCTGCAGGCTCCTTTAGGCATCCAAAAACTCGACATGCGACTTAGCAGCTCTCTAGCCATTTTCGAGATTCAAGCCTCAAAACTGCAAATGTCCGGGACCTGCTCCCAGGCGAAACCTCCCAGTCCCCAAATGTGTTGCTTTCCTGAAACCTCTACCATGGCCCCATTCACAGCCCTACTAACCCTGAAGCTGCAGGCTCCTTTAGGCATCCAAAAACTCCGACATGCGACTTAGCAGCTCTCGCTAGCCATTTTCGAGATTCAAGCCTCAAAACTGCAAATGTCCGGCCCTGCTCCCAGGCGAAAGTTGCCAGCCCCAATGGTGTGTCTTTCCTGAAACCTCTACCATGGCCCCATTCACAGCCCTACTAACCCTGGAGCTGCAGGCTCCTTTAGGCATCCAAAAACTCCGACATGCGACAGAGCCAAAACTGCAAACGTCCGGGTCCTGCTCCCCAGCGAAACCTGCCAGCCCCGAAAGGTGTTGCTTTCCTGAAACCTCTACCATGGCCCCATTCACAGCCCTACTAACCCTGAAGCTGCAGGCTCCTTTAGGCATCCAAAACTCCGACATGCGACAGAGCGGCTCTCTAGCCATTTTCGAGATTCAAGCCTCAAAACTGCAAACGTCCGGGCCCTGCTCCCAGGCGAAACCTGCCAGCCCCAAAGGTGTTGCTTTCCTGAAAACCTCTACCATGGCCCCATTCACAGCCCTACTAACCCTGAAGCTGCAGGCTCCTTTAGGCATCCAAAAAACTCCGACATGCGACAGAGCGGCTCTCTAGCCATTTTCGAGATTCAAGCCTCAAAACTGCAAATGTCCGGGACCTGCTCCCAGGCGAAACCTGCCAGCCCCGAAAGGTGTTGCTTTCCTGAAACCTCTACATGGCCCCATTCACAGCCCTACTAACCCTGAAGCTGCAGGCTCCTTTAGGCATCCAAAAACTCCGACATGCGACTTAGCAGCTCTCTAGCCATTTTCGAGATTCAAGCCTCAAAACTGCAAATGTCCGGGACCTGCTCCCAGGCGAAAGTTCCCAGTTCCCAATGCTGTGTTGCTTTCCTGAAACCTCTACCATGGCCCCATTCACAGCCCTACTAACCCTGGAGCTGCAGGCTCCTTTAGGCATCCAAAAACTCCGACATGCGACTTAGCAGCTCTCTAGCCATTTTCGAGATTCAAGCCTCAAACTGCAAATGTCCGGGACCTGCTCCAGGCGAAACCTGCCAGCCCCGAAAGGTGTTGCTTTCCTGAAACCTCTACCATGGCCCCATTCACAGCCCTACTAACCCTGAAGCTGCAGGCTCCTTTAGGCATCCAAAAACTCCGACATGCGACTTAGCGGCTCTCTAGCCATTTTCGAGATTCAAGCCTCAAAACTGCAAATGTCCGGGACCTGCTCCCAGGCGAAAGTTCCCAGTTCCCAATGCTGTGTCTTTCCTGAAACCTCTACCATGGCCCATTCACAGCCCTACTAACCCTGAAGCTGCAGGCTCCTTTAGGCATCCAAAACTCCGACATGCGACTTAGCAGCTCTCTAGCCATTTTCGAGATTCAAGCCTCAAAACTGCAAACGTCTGGGCCCTGCTCCCAGGCGAAACCTGCCAGCCCCGAAAGGTGTTGCTTTCCTGAAACCTCTACCATGGCCCCATTCACAGCCCTACTAACCCTGAAGCTGCAGGCTCCTTTAGGCATCCAAAAACTCCGACATGCGACAGAGTGGCTCACTAGCCATTTTCGAGATTCAAGCCTCAAAACTGCAAACTTCCGGGACCTGCTCCCAGGCGAAACCTGCCAGCCCCGAAAGGTGTTGCTTTCCTGAAACCTCTACCATGGCCCCATTCACAGCCCTACTAACCCTGGAGCTGCAGGCTCCTTTAGGCATCCAAAAACTCCGACATGCGAATTAGCAGCTCTCTAGCCATTTTCGAGATTCAAGCCTCAAAACTGCAAATGTCGGGACCTGCTCCCAGGCGAAACCTGCCAGCCCCGAAAGGTGTTGCTTTCCTGAAACCTCTACCATGGCCCCATTCACAGCCCTACTAACCCTGAAGCTGCAGGCTCCTTTAGGCATCCAAAAACTCCGACATGCGACTTAGCAGCTCTCTAGCCATTTTCGAGATTCAAGCCTCAAAACTGCAAATGTCCGGGACTGCTCCCAGGCGAAAGTTCCCAGTTCCCATGCTGTGTCATTGTTGAAACCTCTACCATGGCCCCATTCACAGCCCTACTAACCCTGGAGCTGCAGGCTCCTTTAGGCATCCAAAAACTCCGACATGCGACTTAGCAGCTCTCTAGCCATTTTCGAGATTCAAGCCTCAAAACTGCAAATGTCCGGGACTTGCTCCCAGGCGAAACCTGCCAGCCCCAAAGGTGTGCTTTCCTGAAACCTCTACCATGGCCCCATTCACAGCCCTACTAACCCTGGAGCTGCAGGCTCCTTTAGGCATCCAAAAACTCCACATGCGACAGAGCGGCTCTCTAGCC
>NW_026561520.1:0-48956 GCF_028858705.1 Grus americana
GACTGAAGTTCCGAGTTACCAAGAGCAGTATAAATTGTTGCAACTTTAGTAACTGTAAGTGTGCCATCAAACTCATGCATTTCTTTCAGCGCATACAGAATTTGTCCACTGCATTAGGTTGTTATAACAACTCTCATGTGAATCTAGTTTTATTGCTTGTGCATTATCCCCAAGAGGCAAATCAGAGCTTAACTCTAAATGTTTATCACAGGCTCTAAACAGGTTTTGTAGCTCTGTCAATAGATGAGTTTCTTATTTAATTCAATTCTGTTGATTATAGTATTCTGTATAAATCATGTCAGATAATTAAGAAAGTTTTAGTCTGCAAAAGAGAATAAATATCGATATACTTACTTTTTTTTGGTAGACTCATAGTTTGATATCAACTGAATTAAATTTTAATTTACAGTGTTTAAGTATTAGGTAATACATACGTTTCAAGATTAATGTGGTACTTAAAATGTTGCAGCAGATTAGATATGCTTCTAATATTTTAAGGAAATATCTCAGGCATGAGTTATTGAAAATTGCTTAGCAAGACTTTGTAAAAAAACCAGTTAAACTCATCTGTTTTTCAAGGTTTTTGTCAACCCAAATATGTTTCCTGCTGCTGATAATTTTACATGGATCCCGTACTGAAAAACTATTGCCAGAGTGGGCAGCTCAGTTCACTGGCATTTAGGAAAAGAAATTATGCAACCATAGCTCCAAAGTAAATATACAGAAGAATATGGTCCTGCAGATACCAAAGTCCTGTCACTAATACCATCGTCAGGAAAAGAATTAAGTAAAACTTGTGGCCTGTCTGTATAGCTGAAAAATATCATTAGCAAATTACCTATCACCTTGTATTATGAAAGATTCCTGTAACCTTTTCTTGGGCAAAATCATTCTTTTGATGACACCTTCATTATTTGCAGCCTCAGTTGACATTCACGGGCGGCTCAGCCTCTCGCTGCAGCAGTGCTGCCTTGACCCCCCACCCCATGGGGCTCAGCTGCTGCTGACACATGCTCCCCTAGATGCTGCTACTGCTGCTCCCTTCACACTCTTTTCTTCTCTAAGGAAACTGCGGCATCCTGCCTAAACAAGAGCTAAGACGTGAGGACCTAACTGCCAACACCAGCAAAAATGTGGCACTGCTGAGTGCCAGGAGAAGACGAGCAGACTTTTACCTCTTTATAATGATGGATACCAGCACAGGACAACACTTGGAGGGTGGAAGAGGAAGGCACATTTACCAGATTATCACTTTCTACCTCCAACCACACATTTTGGACCTTCTTGTCTCCTTTGTAAGGGACCTGAGGGCACTGTCAGCCCTGCCTGCCTCTGCCGATCCACCCCAGAGCTTCCCCAACCTGCCCACAGCCCAGGACCCCATTTCACGCCCCCCCAGGGCCATCAGCCCCAGTAACACCACAGCAGGACCGGCCTCCAGCTCCTCAACCCACAGGCCCACAGCCCCACGGGGCTCCCAATGCCCAGGGCTGCCCAAGTGCCCCTGCAGCTGCCCTGCTCCTGGCTGGGGCAATGGGACAGGCACTGGCTGCTAGGCCCAGCCCTGCCACCCCCACGGGGGCCCCAGCCCACGGGGAGCCACGGGCCTTCATGACAGCTTTTTCCTCCTTCCCCAAGACAGCAAACCTGATACGTTATTGCAATTAGACCTGTAAATCAAATTACAGAACTTCAAGTGAAAGTCCATTATTTCATTTACAGAGCCTAGTATGGAGAATTTTTTAAAAGCTGAATTTTCCGTGTAATCATTAGCAAGTGCACTTTAATTACAGAATCAGAGAAATACTAGTATTTCTGCCAAATTTACATCTCACTTGGTGACCATGTCAGCTGTGCAACAGGCCCAGCTGGAGTTTGTGTGGAGGCTCAAAAGCAGCAGCTGAGGACGAGGAGGCCGTGGCATGCAGCACTGGGGGACATCTCGTCAACAGAAACCCACCAGCAGGAGCAAGTTATTGGGAACAGGAAGTAATTCTTATGGTCGAAAAGGCAAATAAAACACAGAAAAAGAGGTGAAAACATTACAGAGCCTGTGAGCTGATTTTTCACTATATTTTTTTTTTCCTTTGCTATGTACATGAGACGTCATCACTATGAATTTCAGAAAATTGTCATATTTGCCTTTGACACACAGTCTCTTTTATGGATTCTGTCCTTTTTTCTCTCCCCCCTTTTTTTTTCTGTTTTATCTCTCTTCCTTTTTATTTTACTGTGATACAATAAAATAGAGACATAGATGGGAAACCTACTGTGAGTAGTAGTCTGGATACGGACAGCCACATTGAACATGCTAACCTAGTAAAGCTAAGTATAGCACAAAGCTGCTATTTGTGGGTTTTTTGTTGGTTTGTTTTGTTTTGTTTTGTTTTATTTACTGCTGATAAGCTGTCCTTTACCCCCTCTATGATTAGGCTTCTTGAACAACATGATGTAAAAATGGCTTCTGTGACTAATGCGGAATGCAAAAAATTAAAGCATCAGAAAGCATGACATAGTCTTTGCTTGTGATTGTCTGCATTTGCATAAATTATGATGTCTCCTGTCACACTTTTATTAAGTTTATGATGCCTTTTAAACAATAATTTAATCTTAATGCAATGCTCCCAAGTTTTAATTTAAAGAAGCCATCTCCTGATCTTCTCATGTTTAAAGCTGATGATGAGATAACTGTCTTTATAAATGAATTACCATTGGACCGTGACCAACAGTATCTGAACTGAATCCATTAATTCATAGTTCATCTTCAAAAGCAAGTCTGTCATTAACCTTTTTGTCCTCCATCCCTTCTCCTAAATAACTTGCTACATTTTTTATCAAACATGAAGTGCAACAACTTGTACATTTGCAGTCAAGCTGCTGAGGAATTTTTGACTAACAGCTTTCATTGCAGAAAGTTCAACAAAACTCGACACTTTCACTGACAGATGCAACTAAATTTTGATCAGCACTGTTAGCCTAAATGTGGAAATTTCTGATTTAAATGAGAGACAGACAGATTTCAGGACAGTATGTGACTGAGGAGGCGGCAGAACTTTCCCGTTAAAAGCTTTAGTCACAGTCCCTCTGAGCTCCCAGAAACAAACTTATTTCCCTTTGGTGTCCCTCTTTCTGTCTTCCTGTTCACCACGTCCTGTTCTCTGCTGTTGCTTTACCCTTCCTCCATCTTTGTGATTGTTTATTATCTGTCTCATCAATAGATAGTGAATGGGCTGGGAATGGCAGAGCACCATAAAAGGAAAATTAAATGGCCTTGGATAAAGCATATGCTGAGGAAAAAAACAAAAACCAAAACAAAACATAAGGCAAAAAACAGAACAGAGAAGGAAAGACAAATGGAAAAAGAGGAAAAATTAGCAAATTTCTGGAAAAAAAATAAGACAGTAGGAGAGAAGCAGAATAAGAGAGTTCTATGAAATAGCTGGAATAAATAAATACAAATAAATGTTGTAATTTCCATGTCAGCAAATTTGTAAATCCTATCTGTATTATATATAAAAAAAAAATCAGAGCAGTATTCATACTTGTATTTTATCAGATCAATAACACTTAGATGATTTTATTTATGTCAGCGTTTTATACATAGAAGCAGTTATGAGTGTCATTATCACTCAGATGATTTGGTGACAGCTGCATAATCAAACTTGATTCAAATCTTCCGATGTGCTTATTTGCTGATAGTCAGAGTACCAATGTGAACACTCAGTGCAATGGTCTGCACTTCATTGTCAACCTGGGTGAAACCTTGGCCCCTCCAAAATTGGTAGGGCTGTGAATTGGCAAGAGGTTGGCTGAGCTCTAGCAGCTAGCTCTGGAAGGGAAAAAAAAAAAAAAAAAAAAAAAAAAAAGGCTGTTTATTAGCTCTGTAATCAGCCTCTGTTGTTTAAGTCCATATATCTTGTGTCTTATGTACAAGTTCTTCTCTCTTTTCCAAGTTCATCAATATTTGATTTCTCATTCAAAGTATCAAAATCAGAATCCCCAAATGCATTGCACCCTTAGAATTTCTTATCAGAGTAGTAATTTATATTTGCATTACAGTCCTTAAACATTTCCTCTTATTTTATTTGTTTACTCTCTTTGCAAAATAAATTGTTGCTGTTTGTGGTGGTGCAGCTCCCCTCAAGCCACTTTGCAGTCCCAACAATGTGTTCTTGTCTTGGTTACAGGTGCAGTGAGTTGGGAGGATCAGGCACTCCCTAACCGTACCTGAAACTCTTGCTGCCTGGATTGTAGCCTGATTTCGTAGCCCGATCTGGAAGGTACCAGAATTACGTGACAAGAATTATGGCCCAAATGGAAAAAAACACCAACCAAAGCCAATCATCTCACGGTCCTATAAATAGTGATCCTACATGAGGCCCTTTGAGCTCTCTGGGACCTCGATGTGCTGTGACCCAGTATCTCCCTGTGAGCTGGGACACCTCAGAACAGTTTCTATCCTTTTCTCTGTATATAATATGAAACATCAGTGTAACTTTTTCCTTCTTGTATATGTTCATATTAGCCTAAAGAAAAGAACCTTTGATCATTCTTAGCTTTTGTTTGTATGTCAGTAATCATTTTTTGATTTAATAGTTTTTCTAATCTATCACTAAATTGGTCCACAGTAGATAACTGAACTACCACTTTTGCTTTCTTCTTTTAAAAAATTGCCCTTTTGAAGTAACATAGTTTCCTAGAAACTTCAGTGGAACTGTAAATATATAATGCATCACATTGTTGAACAGTTTGAATGGTTTACTCCATAATTATATCTTTAGAAAGTAAAAAAAAATAAAAATTCATAATAACATATTAATTTTAAAATCTTAATTGTAGGTTATTCATGTTAAGTGTTTATATTGCTTCTAACCTTAAGGGAAATTGAAGAATATATTTGTGGTCTTACATGTGCATTTAGCAAAGTAATTTACAAATTTGTTTTCAAGTGTTGCATTTACTGTGAGCAACACTCATGCTGTATGCATTTTTATGAATATTGTTATGAATTAGTTTTTTGACAGGTATGACAAAAGAAGTACAATTGGAAATTATTGGTAAATATAAATTCAACATTATTGCTATGCATAATCATATTGGTGACCTCATTTAAAGAAATATACTTTTCCAGCCAGAGAACAAAGAGATTCCGTGTAATCCATCTTACCAGATTTCTTTAGGGGATGTATGATCATTTGAAATATTTTTTTTCTAACTGTAAATTAGACAAGATTAGTAATTCTTAATGAACTACTCCTGTTCAAATGGGAACATCATCCTACAGCTCAACTTAATACAGCTGGATTATATTAAGTTGTAGCATGGGACTTATTTCAGAACAAGTATCAATGTAAGATGTTATTCAGGAAGAGCTGCTATGCATTAATAATTATATGGATTCATTCATCTAATTTCTATTAATAAATAAACCAAAACTAGTATATGTGATGGCAGAAACTACCAACAAGCTTGGTTTTCTGACAAAATAAGCCCAAATTTCTAACAGGACCAAAAAAAAGTCAAAAACTTATTTGCTAAATCTGTTGGCAATGCCAAAGCATTTCTGGAAGTGCCACCCTTAGACTGGTCCAAGTCTTCATGCCCAGGCAAGTCTTCTTACCTGGAAAAGTGGTGGATGCCCCCTCCCTGGAAGTGTTCAAGGCCAGATTGGATGGGGCTTTGGGCAACATGGTCTAGTGGAGGGTGTCCCTGCCCATGGCAGGGGGGATGGAACTAGATGGTCTTTGAGGTCCCTTCCAACCCAAACCATTCTATGATTCTATGATTCATGTAGATAAGATCTTTCCCTGAAATATAACATGATATTTTTTGTAGTGTAGACAGCAACATAAAATAAAGAAATCAATGAGCATAATTGTCTTTGACAAAAAGCACAAATGCCTTCCCAAGTCTGCAGTCCTAATAGAGAAATTTTAGTCCAAAGAAAAAAAAGAACATATGGTCTAATAGATAAGAGCCTACTCATACTGATTATTCTGACTGATAAAACCATATAAATCAAATCAGGCTCATCAAGAGCTCTTGACTCGAAAAGAGAAAAAAGACTATTATCTTTATATTTAAAATATACAAGTTAGAGCAAAAAGGTTTATCAGTAACACATAAATATTCAAACAATGGAAAATGAACAGCTCAGAATGAAAAACAATTAACAAATAAACAAAGTGCTTGTTAATATGGGACAAAGAGAGAGCTATTCCCTTAACAGAAGCAATCAGTTTGGCACAGGACTGCAACATTTTAGATGTTCTCGGCAAGGGCTTCAGTAATATTTCCATGGGATCCTCAAGTCTTTCTTTTGGAGTTATAGAGTGAGGTATTAGGTATAGTCAAAAGAAGTAAAATCACTTCTGATTATCTAACAGCTGATCAATCTTCTACAGTGACCAACAGAAAAATCCTGAACAACCTAAAAATGAAAACTCAGTTACCAGAGTAGAGTTCACACTGTTGTAGGAAGATCATATCTTATTTGCTAAGAAAGAGACTGGTCTTTATCAGTTGAAAGAACATGATGCTTTCATCTTCCACTGCAGAAAAGATTAAGGAAACTTTTACTATCCTGGCACAATCTTCTCAAAGGACTTCCATTTCACTAGCACCTGTGGCCTCCAGTCATACTCCCTTTACATTTAGGGGTATAATTTGTAACAAAGAAACATGATTTGGAACATCCAAATTCAGAGCAGTTCTACCTTCTCTATCACACAGAAGACTGGACTAGGACGATGCTGGTATTGCCTTCTGGTCTTTTTTAACCTTTGAATCTCTGGGAATTCTGATCAGTCAATTGTAAAGTATGCCAGAGATTAGTGTAGCCACAAGGTACGTTCACACAAAAGGCCTTAACAACTAACATTTTGTTGTTGCTAAACCGTTCTAAGAAATCATTCATGGAAATGATTCTCAAATTCTTGCATATTGTAGACAATTTATCATCCACTCATGGCTGCTTGCCTTTTGGGCCTCCTTCTTCCAGCTTTTATTTTAAGCAAATATGGTGCTTGATTATACTACTAACAGCGGCACTAGGACCTTGAAGTGACAACTAATTTAATATAAATTCAGTTTCATACAGATGGCTGAGCTACTTGATTGTAGACCAGTTATGTTCCCTTTTTGAATAAAACAGCAATGCAGTTACTTGCACTATTTTTATTTTTATTGACCATGACCTATCCACATCTTATTTTTGCAGGTTATTTTTTTAACATCCCTTTTGTTTGCCTGCATTTGTGATCCTTTTAATTTTGCTGTTAATTGTAAGTTTGAACACAGGTGCATCATCATAAAAGACATAATGAAGATGGATAAAAGGCAATCATGAGAGTCCAGAGATTTTTTTTTTTTTTAGTTATTCATCTATTTTAATTACACACAGTCTTCTGGAAAGCTTAAATAAGGGACAGAATTTCACTGCAGTATTAATCAGCAGTGTCATTGATTGGATAGTTGCAATGTTTGAATGGTCTTTTGACCATGCAATAGTGTAGTACATACTGATGGTTGAAAATCTCAGAGTTATTAATTATGTGATGCATGTCAGGCCCTCAGTTTGCAGCAGAAGTCTTCCCTCTTGAGTATAAAATTAAAGAGAAAGTTTTAGAAAGATCCTAACAATATTATTACCATATAGATTAAATTTAATAAATTATTTTGTTTCAGATACTGAAATGTTATCTCAATATTTGCTATGGTCCTTAGAAAAGAATAAATCCTGTTGAATTTTTAATAACTAAGCTCTGACAAAACATAAGCTAAATATTTTTGAATCTTTGCATATCATAAGGTGCTATATAAGCAAGATGTACTTATTTTTTATGTTAACAATGAATAAATCCTACCAAAAGCAGGAATTAGTTGTGAATCAGCCAATAGGAGCACTGCCTGAATCCACAATCAGAAAAGATAGCTTTAGTGAAGGCCTGATAGCTATCAGAAAACTGCATGCTGCTTTCAGCCTTTTTTGCTAGCATTACTTTTGCCCGTATGGCTTCATGTGAGACTTTTAATTTCAGGTGGTATTGTAGGGACGAAATGATTGTACAGTAATAGATTTGGCTGGGTGGGTGACTTTGTACTCTATATTTTTATAATATATTACAAATGGGCCAAAGGATTAACTATAATGACCAAAACCACTAAAATGTGGGTAGCACATTATTTATTCCTTCTGTAAGGTGCAGCACGTCACCTCTGATGTTTAATTTTTCTGTTAAACTCAGAGCAACAGAGTATTCCATCTGCTTCTTTCCCTGCATCTAATGCACCATAAGCCTGTTAACCTTCATAGGATAAGCTGTAACTGGGAGTCAGCTGTAACTCATAGTTTTATGAATAATTGTTTTTGGCAGCTGCATGTATGTTAACTCTCTTTGCTGCTTTTGCATGGTCTTTTGGGTGACAATCAAAAGCCAGACAACTCCAAGACTTCCTATGACTTTCCACCAAACTGTTATCTACAGTGACATCCTCTGAGAGAGCATGCATGCGGCTAAGAGTAGCTAGTACCATGCAAACAATATCAGCCTTTATACGCCACCCTATGCATTTCTGATATATTGGGATCCCTGCCACTAACCTTACCACAAATCTTATTTTCACTGATAGTTAATTAGGCGGACCTCATTCCCTTCAAGTTCAGATCATAAGCTAGCACCAAAAGGTTCTGACTTCTTAACCTTCCTTATTGAAGTGTCACTGAGCTGAATTCTGCTGAGTTAACATTTAGCAACATAAGTAAGACCAGAATCAGTGTTCAACAGAATAATGTTTCAATGAAGTTGTTCCTTCTCTGCATGGGAACTTCAGTGATGCATATATAATCTTTAGATCACTACAGTTATTCCTGCTTTGTTGTGCTTTTTAAGATTCTCTTCAAGAAAGTAGCAAATATATTGATTGGAATCATTTTCCAAATAATTGCTACATTATTATCTTAATGTGTTGCTGACATTTTATTCCTTACAGGCAAAATGGCAGTCATTTGTAGCCAAGAAACAGTCTTAACAAAACCTCTTTTTCTCATTCCTCACAAAAGCTGCAAAGATATCCTTCTTGTTAGCTATCGTCATTAATATTAAAAGTCAGCTAGATACATAAATATCTTACACTTTAATCCATCTATGGTAATTAAAATTTTATAAAATTGTTCTCTGTGCCTTTCTCGATTGATTACCTGTGACTTTAAGCCACTCCAGTATTTTCATCAAGTATATAACTTTTGATATAGAATATTTTATAAATGTTTTCAGCATATTATATTATACAAAAACTTTGGAAACAGTTGCATTTAAGAGCTATTATACCCACATGTTTTTTAATCTGAGCCAAGTTCCTTCAGGCACAGCTTAACTGTCCCTTCTGCTCTTACAGAAGCAGAAGGTAAAAGAATCTGTGTGTTTCACTGTGTGCTCTGCCAGAGAGCAAGCTCCTCAGACCTTTGCACCAACTTGCACTGTGGGTATCAGAAATCATGTCTCTGTGTGTTTATGACTGCAGATTTTGGGGGGCAATCTGTTATTCACAGAACACTATCTAAGACTGTTAAATGTGTATTTTCATACAACACAGAAAAAATGCCATCTTAGTTATCACAATCTCTGTAGGTTTGATTTTTTAAAAAAAATTCTTCTAAATATTAATCAGTACTTTTTTTTTTTCCTATATCATGTAAATTCTATCACATTGTTTTGTTGTTCTTTTTTTGGAGAAAAGAAAACTGAGTGAAGAGTCTAGTTGGGGAAAATTGATGAGAAGGATGCTTTCTAACCGACAATGTAGGATATTTCTGGTTTTCACACCTGCAATCTTCTCACACAGAAATTGTCATTCATGAGTCATATCAATGTTCATTATTTATAAAATTCCTGACATGAATTCATTCTTCTGAAAACTATGCCACTTACTATGCGTTACACATGACTGAGGTAAAGTAACCACAAATAGGATCCTATTGTCCCTACTTTGAGAGTCAGGTACAGCATATGAAACTTGTGGGATTTTAGCGTGAAACCCATTCAAATAAGCTCTAAATCTGTGAGATTTCTTACTCTTTTCTCTAAAACCATATGATTTTAGTGTTACATACTTTCAAAAGTTTTTATATTTTTTGCCAGTGGTATAGCAATACCAAATCAGGCTGTCTGATTTACTCCTACCATTTCAAAAGTTAGCATAAAGAAAGGAAAATACTGGAATTTCCTGTGGTTTGAACAGCAGAAATATTTTGGTGCCCATAACTTCGAAATTATGCAAGGAATTTCTTTGAATGTAGTTGGTTCCATTGATATCAACGCTACCAAGTATGCAAATAGAGATGATACAGAGTTGTGCAATCAAACACCTACAGGAGATAGAATGGAAAACACTTCTTTAAGGCCACATATTTGTTCTAATCACTTGGGTAATTTACAATCATTTGCTTTGTTTCTTCTAAGTGCCTACAAAACATGAGAAATTTTAGTCTCTGAATAACAAAATGAGGGAAAGAAGTTCGGTTTCATCTCAACAATGGGGGCCAAATGGGTACCTCTCCAGGCTGCAACACACTTTTGTAGGTAATGTATGCATTATGATTCTTATTTTTAAGCACTAATATTTGAACATACTGCCTATTAGGAATATTTGGAATACTGAAATTGCTATTCCAGTAACAGCTGTAAATGCTGCAGAATTTAACTATTTCTCCCTGCACTACAGATAATCTTCCAGTTTTCTTCCATGAGAGACCATGGCCTCTACCTTCTTGACAGTAATAAGGCACGAACATGTATGCAGAGAAAAGTCGCAATGACATGGGGATTATGATAGTCTCTTCCTGAAAATCCTTTGACTCTTATTAAGTATCTACCTAGCCTGGAGTAAGGGGGTATTGTGCAGGTATTAGAGCAGACAGTAGGGAAGCAGGCAAAAAGAAAAACAAAAGAAAAATAAAAGGCTCTCACCATTGCCTCTCTCTAACTGTATTTTGACAGAATAGTGCAGCCTAGCGAGCTATCAGTGTGGCACCTTTCATGAGCACAACTATAAATACACTTTAAAAAAATTGGCCCATAAATCATCTTTTTTCATTGGAGAACATAAAGGGAAATTATAGTTTTTCCACTGGCAAAAGCAGGAAAAAAAAATGTCATGGCTCTAAAGTCACCTCTACTCTTATTTTCCATTCTAATCTAGTATGCTTTTCATTTTGCAGCTGAGCGATTGATTCAGTTAGGCATTAGTTTTCTTGGCTGGCTTGATATCAAAGACTTTAAGCATTTGCAGCCAAAGAGTGGATTCTTTGTCTGAGCAATCAAGGGTTGTATAGGGGACTGCAGTGCCTGCGAGGAGGGAGGGCAGCAAACTCACCAGTAACAAGCAAAAGTTGGACGCGAAAAATTGCTTCTACACGGCACAAAAACAAGAAGCTGAACTGATCTTGTTAATAGCTCTTTTTCTTCCCTCTTGACCTCAGCTGATGTTGATATGAAGGAGGACTACCTTAACACAGCCTTGCAACTTAGCAGCTATCCTCTGCACAGAGGGGATGCTGCGTGTTCCACTGCAGTGAAACTTTTCTGTTGTGTGGGGAAAGAGCAGCAGTGACTGTAGAACTTGACCCTTAATACCAATACACCAAGCTCTGCAATCGCTATCACTTATGATCAGCACTGAAGCATGAATTTAAAAAATGAACAAAAATCATGTTTCTGCTACCAGAGCCATTAATTATGTCAAATGCTTGGATCCAAGGATATGCTTCCAAGTCCACATAAGGAAGAAGATCTGGGTAATGTTCCGTTCTGACATTTTTTTCCCAAAACCTAGTTTTCAGAGGAGGAAAACAGGTGTGTAAGCTGAAGAGGACGGACAGTAACTCTAAGAAGTCCCAAGCCTGGCTGATGAGAGATCAAGGATCCTTCTTTGTCCAAAGGCACTCCTGAGAAGGTTCATGTAAGATACAGGCAGAGATTATTTATCTAATTCCCTTTTTTATTAATACATTCTAAGTCACAGGAGGGAAAGCCTGGAAGGAATGCACAGCCTAGAGCATGTGACAAACATCGCATAAAAACAACACTCTTGAACATAAATAAGTCTTCAGAAACTAAATTAAAACTTATGATTTTCATGTGTCAGTGAGCCATCAAAAGTGGCACAGAATGGAGAAACAAATGTATGTTTGTAATGGTCTGGACAGAATTCTGAGATTAAATGCCAAAACTGAGGGTTTAGAATATACTTAGAATAAAAAATACCAGAATGGGTTTGAAAAGAGGGAATTTAGGGAACAAAGATATATAACCAAAAGTCAGTGACATTAAGCAGTGTAGGTCTGGAATCACTCTTTTCTTTTCTGTAAAAAAGTAGCAAATATGGCTGACCTGAGAGACTTTTGTGGTTCAGCAACCCTACATCCAGTGCCTATTAGTTAGCGCAAAGATTCCTTTGACTTCTAAGCCTTGGATGAGACCTTTGATGCCTGCCAAACCTTTTCTCTAGCATGCAAAAGCTAGCATGACTCCTAGTGCAATTTACTTGAAAGTTAGATTTGCTCTCTGGTGGCACAATAGCAGTGCTAATGTGAAGGAAAAGAGGTGTGTCAAAAGCTGACCAAGGGAAGACAGTCCAAGATATATATAACCCTTTCAACTTCATGACCAAACTATCCAGAACATGTGAAGACAGTCTCAAATGTAGCCAACATTGGTATAAAAAAATAGAAGATTTGGTGAAGACTTAAATGAAAGAAGGGAATGAAATAAAAGATGGTAGTAAGAATTTGAGAGAATCTGGCAAGCTTCCACCCAAAAAATCATGGTAGTATCATATTTTCACATGTGTTTTTTTTATTGTTGTTGGCATTTTTTTCTCCCAACCTTTGTTTCCTTGTACAACAACTTGTACAACAACAATATACAACAACTATTCTTGCAGCCATGTTATCTTTTCTGTATGGATGATTTCAAAATGCAAATGAAAAACAAACGTTGTCAAGAGCTCATTTCTCCATTTTGTGTGCCTGTAGGTGTACACTTATGTAAGAGCTGGATTTCTGTCTTAAATAAACAGTAATACATGGAATACATGGTTTCAATATTAATTAAAATAAAAGTTACTTTTAAAGATTATCATTAAATCTATTTTTTTTAAATATGGATATCCTTATCTTCTTGAAGCAAGATGTTTATTGTATGTATTTTCTAAAGTTAATTTCAGTGTAGTGCTTCAATTTGTTTGGGATTCATATAAATGATTCATTACTGATAGGTTTGACACCCAGAATAATTAAGATGGTTCATTGCTTCTGAATGAAACACCTAGATTTGTTAGACAAAATGCAACCGTATTATGTATTCATTTCATTTATTTCCTTTAGGATTACCGAAAGCCACAATCATTAAAAAAATAATTTAAAAGTATGTCTCAGAAGGCAGTGTAAGTATGCATACTGTTGCACCCCTTCGTGTGGTGCAGGTTGTTGGCTCCAGTAGATGACAGACAAACCCTACAAACAACTGCAGGGGAAAATCAAACATGTTCGTAGCATTGGGGTATTCTCTTCACTCTCACAGACACAGGTGCAGGACTCCCATTTCTTCTCCTGCTTGGTTTCCATGTAAGGGCTGAGCAGCAGCTGGCCCTATGCTGCAATGCCGAGCACAAGTACCCCATTTATTTTCCATGTAGTTGATAGGGCACTTCATGATTTGCAGTAAAAGGCAATGTGTCATCTGTACACATGGCAGCAAAATTATAACTCCTACAGCTGAGGAAACTGCATCAAGGTTTTTCTATTGATATGGAGAGTCAGTAAAGGTGAGAGCTGGTATTTTCACCTTACATTTGAAAGGTGACTTATAGCCATTGATGCAAGTCTTTCCTTTGAGGATGTGATATCCCATGTAAACTTTTTAAAAAAGCAACATCCAGGCAAAGAAGCACAACTAACTTACTTAGATTTTTTATTTTTCTCCTTCCTAATAAATTCATAAATTTAATTGTACAGAAACACATTCCATGACTGATTTAATGACTTTAAGCCATTTTTCTTCCTCTGAATTCTATGTGTCTTCTTTGAAGAGATATTTTTCAGAGACAGGAAAACTGTAAGCATGACTGTATAATTCAGAAGCAGCACCAACTGAGCATGAGAGTGGGAATGAATCTCTTAAATAAATAGAATTCATTTTATTTGTTCTCATAGCTCTCACATTGCACACACACACAAATACATACATATAAATGCCAAGAGGATGTTTACTATTTGTCTGAGGGAATATACCTGTCTGAGGGCATCAGTGCAGAAGGATTTATGAATCCTGATGATACTGACAAAGAAAGATCACAGGGAATCAGAAAAAAAACCTTTTATATTCCCAATTAATTTACCTTGACATGAGCATTTGACCTTGCATAATAAATCCACCAATTTTAAGCCTTTTTTTGCTTTCACTATGTATCAGTAGCAATCTTACCAAACGTATTGCCTGGAGTCAAGCCCCAGAATTTACAGCTAATATATCAGAGGTGATTTCAGTGTGCGTTTGAGTTTTGGGGTATGGGAAACTACAGAGAAGCAGGTGATCAGAATTCAGTGACAGTTAGAAGAAAAGCTTGAGAGAATACATTTGATACACTGATCAGTAGTCTCATATCAGCACACCAGCCACATGAAATTTGGACATAAAAAGGGGGAAAAAAAGAAAAGGAAACTTGAAAATAAAGGGAAAAATTTGAAGAAGGGAAGACTGTACAAGTACAGCCATTTTCAAGAATAAATTAGTAAGGAATGAAATGACATAGAATAATATTTTATATGCAGC
Source organism: Grus americana (assembly GCF_028858705.1). Lineage (NCBI taxonomy): Eukaryota > Metazoa > Chordata > Aves > Gruiformes > Gruidae > Grus > Grus americana. Next base: position 14,832 of record NW_026561520.1, read on the forward strand.
CATCAAATGATCTGGGGCAGCTTTTATTAGAAAGGAGGTGCAATAAGCTTACAAAGAAATAATGCTGTGTCCTTGACTTGCACAGAGTCGTCTTGTAGATCACTTGATCATCATGATAATCTACACCATGTCTGATATGCCTGTTCCATTGTGTACGTGCCTATTTCATCCTGCTCTAAATGATAACAAGTCTGGCAAAACAGTTGTCGTGGTTTAACCTCAGCCAGTAGCTAAGCGCCACACAGCTGCATGCTCACTCCCTGCCCCTGGTGGGATGGGGAGGAGAATAGGAAGGGTAAATGTGAGAAAACTTGTGGGTTGAGATAAGAACAGTTTATATACTGAGCATGACATCATATGGTATGGAATATTCCTTTGGTCAGTTTGGGTCAGCTGTCCTGGCTGTGTTCTCTCCCAGCTTCTTGCGCACCTCCAGCCTTCTCGCTGGCAGGGCGTGAGAAGCTGAGAAGTCCTTGACCTAGTGTAAGCACTGCTTAGCAACAACTAAAACACAAGTGTGTCAACCTTATTCTCATACTAAATCCAAAACACAGCACTATAGCAGCTACGAGGAAGAAAATTAAGTCCATCCCAACTGAAACCAGGACAACAGTCTGCTTTATGATACTAGCAGGTAGATCAATAGCTGAGCAGAAACCCCCATATTTGTAGCACCTGTCCTAACATATATACATCTGCAAAAACAGAGGAAGTCCACTGCCTCTGACTGGCTTTGTAAAGACTCAGAAAATAGCTCAGCCTGCAAAGAGCATCCAAAAACTTATAGACAGAGAGGTGAGAGCAATGGTGCCTATTATCCTGCTGTTGGATGAAAAAAGCAGCACATTAATTAGCTCCTTTTTCTTCTGGCATGATATTTTATTACAGAAAATAATGTACATTCCCACACATTTGCCAGGAGGGGCTACACAACCCACGTTCCCACCTGCACCTACTGCTGAAACTAGCTTTAAAACTCTAATGTACTCTGACACTTCTGAGCACCCTGGGAGAGCATAGCTGGCTTCCTCCAGTAATGCAGCCTGTTAGCAGGTGCTGCAAATCTAGAGGCAGATGTTAATTGATTCACACTGACGGCTTTGGCAGGTCCAGCTTGTTAGCCTACCCCGAATGTAACTGCAGTTGAGAGTATCTCCCTGTGCAGAGGAATTGAGGGTTAAGTAGTCCTGGTGTGCTAATAAGACTGCCTTAGGAGGCAGATAAGCTTGTGCCTGCTGCCTGTTTGCAAGTTTGGCTTATAATGTAACTGGAGAAAGACCAATCTATGAGGAGTATGCAGGTATGGGGGATGTTAGACCCTGGGGGACTTTGAGATTATCCTTCCATGTACAAGCAGCTAGATTATTATTTTTTTTTTTTTAGCTTTGCTTGCTAATCTTGGTTTTGGTTTATCTCTTAGAGTGAAAGTATTTTGAATTAGAGTTATGCTTTACTGCTAGATGTAGTGATTAATACTGACTCTGTCCTTCAGGAGTTGTAGTAAAAAGAGTTTCAGAATAGGTGTTTACTTCCAGTTTGATGGAATTAAGCCTATTGCTTTTCCATAGTCAATATCATGATAAAGTAAATAATGGAAAAAGAGGTAAAGAATCTCATCCTATGACATGCCAAACACCTTGGTTGTCACTGAAAAGATTAGAATTCCCTTTGTGATGAGATCCCAGTTAGAAAATGATACTGTATTTTTTTCATGATGTGAAAGCAAAGAAGATGGGTAGATCTTCTGTATGCCTTTATAGGAAAGTACAATTAGCAGTAGGCTTCTTTTTCATGTCAGTCTGAAAATGCCTGTGGTGTGCAAAGGCTTGTTTTATCTTAGACCAAATGTGATTTGAAACTTTTTCTATTAAAATGACTGAGGAAAAAACCATTCAGTTCTTACAGTGCTGTATTTTGTTTTATAAAACAGTCTTGTGAAGCTGAAAGGATTTTTTTTTTTCTTTAAAGGTATATTGTATAACACATAACCTTATAAACTAATATTTCCCCAAGACACACTAAGGAACTCTCTGTGTTTAGACCTAAGGAAAAAAGCAGCCTAAAAATAGGTAAGACTCTGCTCCTCTGAATGAAGACACTCACAAATGAGGGTCCTTTTGGGCTAGTGAAGATGCAGCTATTGACTCTTATGATGATGGAATTACTCTTAAAGTAAGTTATTCTTAAGAAATAGCTCAAAATCCATAGTTTTATTTTAAAATCTTGAAATAGTGAGAAAGCAAGTTGATTGATGGTAAGTATGGAGGAAACCTGCTTTTTCATGTTATACAAATGTCATGGAAAATAGGCATGTCTTTGAGATTCTGACTGGCAACTCGATAACAATGGAAGTCTAAAGCAAAGTATTTTCTTTTCCATCTCAGTTGTTGGTACTGCATACTGATCTTGCACTGCCTTTTGTCTCTCCAGCTCTAAAAAAAGTCCAGTGTCGGCTACATTATGCTCTTGCTTTTTTTGTTTGTTTGCTTACTTCAGACCCCAGATTTTATGCTCATTTTCTGGGTTAGTAAATGATAACCAGCTAAATCTCTACCCATTTCCTCTAAATCCATAACGACAAATGTTTATCTGTCTTTGTGGTGGGGGAGGGGAGTGGGAAGAGATGCTAGGCTGTTTAAGTGATCTTGTACCATTGTTCAACAGAGATAAGTTTTTAATCCACTACAGAGAGGAAAAGGAGCATTTGTGTGATAGAGGAGATACTGGCATGGTGGGAAAGTGAGATAAGTGTTGGAAAAGCTGCCTGCGGGACCTTTTGTATTTCCAAGTCACCCAGAACTGGAGAAGCATTTGAAGTGCGTCCCTTAATTAATGCAACAGCATGTGATAATTTAGCCTCTGAAAAGCCTGGGGTTTAAACATTTTTTTTTTTAATTTATTTTATTTTTTTTAATCTGACAAATGAACCAAGAGGATTTGCTTTTGCTGTTTAGGGGAAAATGGCTCAGGGAAGCACTGAATACTTAAACAGATTTGAGCTATCCAAGGTTGGAGTTGTGACAGCTTGTTTCACCTAACATGTTGTTTGTCTCATACCAAGTGTAAGTATGTAGTTTTTATAGCTCAAAACTACTACCATTTTATATAATATTAGTGATATCACAGTTTGGACTAAAAATAATTAAAATGTAGAAATCTTCAAAATCAGCCATTCAGCTCTCTTTGAGGCATCTAGGTAGTGAGATAACTGCTACCTCAAAACTGATAGTCCAGTGTCTTAGTAGACGTGAATTTTAGATGCACCAAGTGTGTCCACCCAAATAATGTTAAAAAAAAACCCAAAACACCAAACTAAAACCTTCTTCACATCTCTCTATGGCATGACTCTGACTTCTTTAATTCACACTGGGCAAGAAATGTAGTTTGAAGTTTCAGTATATTAGGAAACATGTTGCCACAGTTGACATGTTTCTCCCCCTTAACTTGTATTTACATATAATTTCCCTTAAGGTAATGATAACTTCTAATACTTGAAACTGCAGGCTGCTGAAAGTCAGCAGCCAAATGGACTCTGTTGCAAGTAGATAGTCCTTACCACTTCCATTTGCGACCTGCCCAGGTACTGTTATTTGTCTATAAGTCATTTCATTACACTGCAGGTAAAAAATAGTTTTAGAGGAGGATAAATTGTCCTCCTGTTTAAAGGTGTGTGGTGATAGACAGTGTACTTCAAGGGGCATTTGTCTCTTGTCACAATTTTATTGGAAAAATTTACAGGAACTAAAAGGTGTTCTTTATAATGCCTGTGATAGATATTGCCACAGTAAAGAGTGAGGCTGGAAATAACTCCCCTCCCCCTTATATTTAAAGGTTTGTTGCTGTCAGGTATGCTGCATTGCCATCGATTTAGTTAATGTTACTGGGCAGCATTATTTACTGTAGAATTACTGACTTGTTAACATGTCCAACTAGGAAGTGACCTGCTGCTGTGCTGATGTAAGTAGTTATTGCTCACTGTTGTCATTCTAAGCCTTATCGTACTATTTAGGTGCATCCTTCTGGTGCATCTGACTATTCTTTGACAAATAAAGACTAAACCTCTGATCTAATACATTGACAGTAGCCTTCATGTGATAGTAACATTCCTCAGCATCATGCATGAAAGATGACTTTGGTTGCCATAGTGATATCAGCATCACTTGTCTCTAAAAGCTGACACTGTTTTTTCTCAAGCTCTTTAACTGTTTGATTGAATAACTCTGACAACTGTTTGATATTGATCAGTGAATGACTGAATGCCCATTGCCAGCAGTACCACTGTATCATTCACTAAAATGTGCTTTAATGCACAGACTCAGGCACTCTTATTTTTCCCAACTTCCTTATCACTTCTTTTTTTTTTAATAATAAATAAGGATGGCTTTAGTAACTCAGCAGAACAATGATGCTACAGCTTTTTTGGCTTGAGAGACCTGATGGAGATTGGCCACTCAGGTCATCCTGTGATAGTTGAAATAATCCTTCAAATAGAAGAAAATATTTCTTTGTGGTATGTCACACAATGCACCGCATTTTCTTTTTTTTCTTTCTTTTTCCTTTGCCCCATGTCTCTTGTTCAAGAGTCCCAAATGTTGACATTCTTGGAAAAGGTATTTAATTTTTGCTGAAGTCCTTTGCCCTACCCTCTTCAGGATAATATTTTATTCACACTCAGATTTCTCCTCGCCCACAAATGTGTCTCTCTTCCAGTGCCCAGCAGGACTATGATTAATTTGTCAAGAAATGCTCAGTTGAGATTCCAGCAAGTGAAAGAGACAGGACAGATCCTGTCTCTTTCCTCAGGAGTATAAAATGATTGTTGCTCTGATGGACTGAAATCGTACCTTCTCTTAAATATATCCATGTCTTTCTGCATGATTCTTCAGCAGCTGTTTCTGAGGATGGTGGTATCGGTCAGCCATACAATGTGAGGATTTCCCACTGCATGAAATTTCTTCCTTCTCAAGCATTTCAAAGCAAAATCATTATTTTTCTCCAGGATTTATTCCAGTGCCTTGAATTTGTTGGTGTCTGCCAACTGCTTCTTCACTTGTGATTAATTTAGTGGAGATGTATAGTTCATGTAAAATGGTAGTTAATGTTACAAAGTAGTGGAGAAAGGAGATCCCTCTAGCTAAGGAGAAATATCTCAATTCTTTGGGCTGCTACTTAGAAGAAAAATCACACTTTGAGGGTATAATTGTGCTTGAGCACAACAATTCCTGTTCCTTTACTGATGAAAGACTCCCCCCCCCCCCCCCCCCACACACACACGCACCTCCTTTACTTCCCAAGTGGCTGAGGCTGTAGGGTTTATGTGTGTGGTTAGGAGGTGGGTTGGGTTTTTTCCCTCTTTGATCTAGAGCTTGTTCCTGGCTTACTGCAAACATACTAAACTTGTGTCTGGTCAGCTGGTATGTGATACACTGGACTATGCTGAAAGTTGGTTAGCAGCAAGAGGCAGCTGTTTCTCAGTAAGCCTCCTATTTCTGAATGACGGTGTGAGTGTGCGGTGTTCTGGTCCGGAGCTCACTCCGTGTGAAGTGCAAGACTTTGGAAATGTTGTAGCTGATTTCATCGCTGTTTATAGCTGCAGCATCAGTGGAACTAGTTTTCAGTGACCTTTATTCACTGTTTCTTAAGTATGTACAAGGCTCATCAACAGCAGTTTTTCAAGGACTGAGTTCCCCGTGATAAAACATGAGAAATAATGGAGAAACTAGGAGGCAGTATGTCTGGAGTGACTAGTGTTTACTTGCATCTGAATTAGTCTGAGCTTTTTTCAGCTATTGTCATAGGAAAAGAGGAGAGCCGAATACAGCAAAATTAATGTATTTTAAGATAACAGTCTTATAGAGAACTTTTACAGAACACTATTTCAAGTAGTAACAGGAATTCTTAAAGATATTCTTGAGTCATTGCTATTTTTTTTTTTCCTAAGACTTTGCAAACCAAAGGAAATGCACAGGTATTTTCTTGAGTCTTTTATCTTAGATAGAATTTTTTCTTTTCAGAAAGTTTGTTATTTATAGTATATGACACAAAGGAGTTCATGCTGGTTTCTGGCCTTCAAGTGTTACTGCAATAATAATGTTTAACAAAAATGGTCTGTCTCGACTCTTTTTTTTTTTTTTTCTCTGTCCTTGGCCAAACGTGTGTCTCGAGTTCACCCTTCCTCCTCTCAGTGACTCAGTAAAGTTTTAGAATCTGCATCTTGGATACTTACATATGAGCAAAATAAGTTCTGTCATCTCACTCAAAACTCGTAAAGAGCCTGCAGGGTCCCATGGGCAGACCTTCTACGCTCTGATATTTATTGCTTTAACTAAGTCTGTGGATATTCTCCTTGTCTGGTTTTTTTTTATCCTCCCCACAAACTCAAAATAGATGAAAATAACTGACTTTGAACTTTCTGTTGATCTATGCTTTTAAAATTTCCATGTCAGAAGTCTTACATATTTGCAGTATGATTTGCCTAATCATGGAACATAAGATTACTAAGACGTCTCAAAGTGATTTCACGGTTTGTGCAGTTTAAAAATAATTACTCCCATCTTGATAACCAGTCAAATTAAGTCAGCAGCCTTCAAGGTTCTCTGTTTGTGTGTTGTGGGGTTTTTTTATTTTATAAAACATATGACCTCAAAGTACAAAAGCTACATGTATTTCAGATACAGAGAGGACAGTTTCTATAAAATTACTTATCTGTCTAACCTGACTGGTGTTACCTACTGTGGTTTTGAGGTATATCCTTTGTAGCACCCTCATGGGGCAGGGAAGTATTACCATTTCTGCTGGAAAGGGAAGGGGGAGTCGGTCTAAAAAGACTACAGCTTTGCACCAAAATTATCAGGTGAACCAAGTAAGGACACAGAAATGCTAGCACAGATGACAGCATGATAAACTTAGTGCAACATTCTTATTCAGAAGTAAACTAGACAGAAATGGTTCTGACCTGGGTTTTTTTGGTTGGTTGGTTGTTTTGGGGTTTTTTTATGTTAATAGTGAAATGCATTATCTCAGCAGACATAGCAGACTTGCTCTAATTTTGCCAAATAGCCCAACCTGGATGTGGCTTTAGGTATTTGTGAAGGGTCTAGATTGGAAGTCTCAGTTGGCAAGCTGGTACTCAGGAGCAGTACTTCTGCAACGCAAACTAGTGCCGTCAGCTACAGGTGATCAGTGTTCCTATATGATCAGAATATGTTTTCCTTATTAAAAAGCAATATATATTTTTACTGCTGATGTTGTTGCCACTCTGATATTAAAAACGTCTGGTGGTGATAACTTTTCAACAAAGACTGAATTAAGAAATAAGTGGTTCCTGGAGCGTAGTTGAACAAAAAGATGACTTGGCACCATTCACATGGCATCCCTGTTTCTGATTTATCTTGCATATATGCTTCACGTTTTCTAAATGTCATACTGAAAGGATCACAGAAGAAATACTAGAATTTATTTTGCTTCTGACTTCCACTCAGTGATTTCCAGAACTACAAAAATGTTATTGTGTGTGTTCTATGGCTGTGTTTGAACACCCAAGAATTGAACACATTCAGCACAGGGATGGGTTTAATATTCTGTTGTTTTAACTGTATTGTAATATAGAATACTTAACTCATGCTTTTATTCTTCCATAAATTATTCTACAACTTTTGGGGTTGTGGTTTGGTGTGTTTGATTTTTTTTGTTTTGGTGGGTTTTTTTAACTTATTGCGGAAGTAAAACATGCTTTGTAACTGATCCGTTAGTTTGTTTTGTCTTTGGGGGTTTTTCGTTTGTTTTTTTTAACGTGCTTTTGGTTACATGGCATTATTCTGAAAGTGCACCTTTCCGTGAACAGGAAACTACATAGAGTAAGGAAAGAATTGCATCATTCAGTTGCCTACTTCAAGCTTTTTTTTAATAATAAAAAAGGAAATAAATCTTAGTGATGTATTGCCTTTCTAATTTTAGTCTTGCTTGTGCTTTAAGTTTATTCCTTCTGGGTTGAAGTTACAAGCAACAACAAAAAGTTTACCAGATATCACAGTCGATAATCACATTGGTAAGTATTTAAAACTAAGATAAGAGCAATTACTCAATCACAATGAGAAAAATGTAGTGAATTCAGTTAAAACAACTTAACACATATTCCTTGCAGAATGTCATTAACATTTGTATTATTAACTAATAAAAATGTCATCTTAAATGCTAGATAGTTAGGGAAACAACTAAAACCTAATCTAATAAACAGCTCAGTATGTTTGTTTATAATTCCTAAGTAATTTAATTTAGTTGACTGTATAATGTTATTGCAGCTCAGAATTGTGATTTCTAGGTAATTAAAGCAACGCATAACACTTGCTCACTCCATCAGATAGCTGATATATTTTCAAACACTTCAGTGTTTGGTAAGTAACCTTGTACTTCAATGTGTAAAATGGAAAGATGACTTAAAGTAAATATTCTCAACAGAAAGAGGTGTAACAGATATCTTTCAATAGAAACTTTCAAAAATAATAAAGAATATTTCATTTCATGAGTAATGTGATACTAATTTTTCTCCCCTCTCATGACCCGTCTAAGAGGAGCTCAATTTTTTTAGTACATACTATTTTAGTTGACCTCTTAAATCTTTTTGCATTAAAGTCTTTCTTCAGCATGAAGAAATACTATGCAATGTAGACCTTTTCATTAAATCGTCTTAGAATAGCTAAATGTGTCATAATTTTTTTTTTGCAATACACTGTTGCTCATTAGTGCATTGGTGAATATTTTCCAGAAGTTCCAATTCCTCTCTGAGCTATCATCACACCATTAATTTAAGAGAAAAGATTAACTTCATTAAAATAACCATCTTGTCTCTTGTATACACTACCTGTGAATCATAAGTCAATGTGCATAGCTGACAGGAAAATATACCTATTGAATCAAGAGGACGCTCTATTACTTGGTAATACTGAAGAACTGCAGGCTACAAGGGGAGCAGTCTGTCTGTCCTTCCAGTTACAGAAATCAGTGGTTTGGCAAGTGATTAAAAGCCATAGCTAGAAAGAAAAGTCTGGGGGGGGGAAAATGGATAACCCACATAAAGTTCAGGTGAAAATCTGTGGCATGGACTACCCAAATAAGTATTTGTTGACACAGAGATGGTGGGTTGCGTGCAAGTCTTGCATCCTGCCTAATTCCAGAAGTCACTGGCCTAGGCTTCAAAACCATATTTCTATGCAAATATTGTTATACATTCTTAAAGGGCTAACCTAATATTAGATTGTAAACAATGTTTGCCACTTTGCAAGATAGCTGAGATGATGAATGGATTTGGAGCCTTAGAGCAAAAATGGTTTTGTCTAACATGCTGATAAAGGGCAGACAAATAGAGATTTGTTGCACAGAACTTCAACCCCAGTTAATAGATAATTAACACAATGAACACAAATTTTCATTAGTAAATATAGCTATTGTGACTGAATTCTCATACTTATTTTCCTAAAATTCTAAATTTAAAATCTATTAACAGGCCACCTAGAACTAAAGAATCACCTCCCTTGACCTGCTGGTCACGCTTCTTTTGATGTAGCCCAGGACATGGCTAGCTTTCTGGGCTGCAAGTGCACATTCTGGCTCATGTCCAAATCATCATGCAGTGGGACAGACTTTGCTCTCCTAGACCCTGTCTTGTGGTCCATTCACTTGAGAAGTGTGGGAAGAGAAGTTGCCAGTGAAGACTGAGGCACTTCCCCTTCTCCTTGTCCGTTGTTACTGATTTGCCAGCCTTGTTCATCGGGGGGTGCACTTTCTTTGACCTTCCTTTCCCAGCTGATATACCAATAGTAACAGTTATTATTCTTTGCATCCCTTGCCAAGTTCAGTTCCACCTGCGCCTTGGCCTTCCTGACCCTATCCCTACACAACCAGGCAGCTTCCCTCTACTCTTCCCAGGACACCTGTCCCTGCTTCCACAGCCTGTGCATTTCCTTCTTGCCCTTTGGTTTGACCAGCAGGTCTCAACTCATCCATGCCAGTCTCTTGCCTTCCTTACCTGATTTCCTACACCTGGGGACTGAGAGCTCTGGTGCTCTAAGGAAAGTGTCCTTAAAGATCTGCCACCTCTGTTCTGCCCCCTTGTCCCCAAGGGCAGTTTCCCAGGGGGTTCTATTGACTAACTCCTTGAACAGCTGGAATTTTGCTTTCCTAAAATTCAGGGTGCTGACTTTACTCTTCGCCTGACCCATATCCCTCAGGACTCTGAACTCCACCAGTGTGTGATCACGGCAGCCCAGGCTGCCACCAACCTTGACGCCACCAATTAGCTCACTTGCATTGGTGACCATCAGGTCGAGTATCACATCCCCTCTGGTAGGGCTATTACCTGGCTTAAGAAGTTATCCTCAATGCACTCCAGGAGTCTCCTGCCCATACTGCTTTTCCAGCAGGTGTTGGGGTAGTTGAAGTCCTCCAGCAGGATGAGAGCCTGTGAGCACAATGCCTCCTGTAGCTGGAGTAATATTGCTTCGTCAATAGACTCCTCTTGATCAGGGGGCCCGTAGTAAACACCAACCGCAAGGGTTCCCTTTGTTCCCTCAATCTTTATGTGTTATCCATAAGCTTTCAACCTGCTCGTGGTTACTTTTCAGAGACAAGTCTTTACACTCTATCCATTTCCTGATGTAGAGGGCAACCCCTCCACCCCTCCTTCCTTGCCTGTCCCTTCTGAACAGCTTGTAGCCACTGACAGCCGCGTTCTGGTCATGGGATTTGTCCCACCAAGTTTCAGTAGCGGCAATTAGGTGGTAGCTTTCTAGCAGCACAGTGGCTTCCGACTCCCCCTGTTTGCTGCCCATGCTGCGTGCATTGGTGTAGAGGCACTTCAGCTGGGCTGTCGATTGTGTCACATTCTTAGAGGAACACACCTTAATTCCTTTGAGGTATTTCACTGGTGTTTCCCCATTGGCTCCTATTACTTCAGGAGCTCATCTCCTAAATACTTCAAGTGTGCTGCAGTGTACCCAGCATGTCTCAGAGCCACAGGCATAGGGTCCTCACTAGCACCCTGTCCCTGCCCTTGGCGTGTCATCCCACAGCTTGTCACGGGCCAGCCTGGTATTATCCTCCTCCCACTTCAAGCCCAGTTTAAAGCTCTGTCAATGAGCCCTGCAAGCTCCTGAGCAAAGACTCCCTTCCCCTTTGAGGAAGGTGAATCTCATCTGACACCAGCAAGCTGGGTGCCATGTAGGCCATCCCATAGTCAAAAAACCCACAATTGTGACACCAGCCATGGAGGTGGAAAATTGAAGATTATTCAGCTGGCAGTATTGCCTTGGCCTTTAAATATCAGTGTTATTGATTCTTTGAGGTGTCTGATGGTGCTCATGATCAAACCTATATGGGATAATATTCTTCTCCTCAGACTTTCTTGCCCTTCTGAACCTTTCCTGACTAGAAAAAACATGGCTGTAAATTTAAACTTGATCTAAGTATATTTCTATTATAGGCTTAGCAATAGATTACAAACCTGTTTGGTACTCTGAAACTGAGTAGTTGAGCATGTGCTGAAGTAACCTGCCTAGATGTTCAAGTCCTAGGTGTAAACATCCATTAGTGAGGGGAAGACTACAACTTAATTTTTCTCAGCAATTCAGGCACAGGGTATCCCCAGCTTTAGCCTTACTGGGAAAGGAGGAGTCACTGCAACAGTAATTCCAAACCGATTTTTGGATGGAATTTCTATGAGCTGTTTTACATCTTGTTTTGCAACATTGCAATTGGATTTGATTTTTAAGTAGTGTATTAAATTACATTAGTAATGAGAAGACATTATTGAACCTTTGAAATTAGATACTTTAATTATCCAGAACTTGAATAGCTGTATTCAAACAACCCCAGGGATCTGCTGCTCCCCCTGCCCCACGCCAGTTTAAGTGCATCTGATTCACAGCCTGGGTGTTTGCTTCTGTATGTCTCCTGCCACAAAGCGCTCTCTGGCACAGAGAGCCTGTGTGTTAACATTTCAGTAAAGACTTGAACTGCCTGAAAGGCTGTTTGCAAAGATCCATTGGTATGTATGAATGCTGCAGAAATGGCTGTTTAAGAAGACAAGCTTTTGACTGCGTGAACTAAATGAAACGCATGTCAGGATGAACGCATCTGGGGGAACTACAAATAGAAATAATGAGAAAGAGCTTTTTAGGAAATGCTGTCTACATAAACTGGCAATGTTCTCCTATTCTCTCCCCTCCAAACTACCAGTTTTCTTTGTATAGACACCATTCCAATAAGTATATAAATGTCACAATTTACAAACCATAGCGGTCTTGGGCACTCTGTTCCTCTGGCTTATGTTAGGGGCCTAACCTAAAGACCCTGGTTTCTTTAGGTATTGGGCTAGATGACAGTCACTCAAGTTCTTTCTCTCTGAGACAGAGGCTACTTATTCTGGGCATTGCTAGAGCATCACTTAGGCTTACCAAGTTTTGGACATACTGGCTTCTTTTTGCTATGGTTAGTCTACAACGATTAGTGTCTCACTGTTGAAAGCTTTTGTCATCTACTGAGAAAGGATAGCTCAACGTAGGAAGCATAAAGACAGATCTGGATATGACCTCATGCCAAGAACTAGCAAATTTTGAAACCATTTGTCTACTAATGATTCCTGATAACCAAATAAATTTGAGCAATAAGCAGCTGTCTCCTAGGAAATCAGAGTTCTGGGGCAATTGCACCCTGCAAACGTGCTTCATAGGTCCTTCACACATGTAGCTTCTTTGTCACATCGCTTCCTTATATTTTTCCTCCCTTTTGTTATTTCTGTGGTTCCTACTATCTTTGACTGCTCCATCTTGGTTGATAATTGATAAAGTAGTATAAGCAGAGTGAGAAACAAGTCTTGCTGGCATGTCAGGACTTTGATATAAGAATAAACTAATTGCCATTTCTTGTTCAGCATTTGAATAACAGCCAGGCACATGCTGGGGGGAGGGAGCTGAGAAGCCTGTAGCTCTCCCGTTGGCAGGGCCAGGTGCAGGGTGTGCTCCCAGCTCCAGCCACAGAGGAGCATTTCTGCAGAACGCAGATTTCTGCTCCCACTGAGACGGCACCGACCCAGGTCCTGACCTCACGGTGGGGCCAAGCCAAAAGAACCATTGAGATTTCACATGCCACAGGCCAGCTGAGGAATAACAGTGGCTCTTCTGGCTGAGAAAGCATTTCCAAGAGTGCTTGTAGGACACAGTGTGCAGTGGGGCTGTGGTTACCCTGTTCACCTAACTTTTTACAGGGTTTTTATAGGTTTTCTTTGTCAGAAAACAGTAAACATACTGTTGCATGCAGGAGTGTGTGGGTGTTTGTGTGAAATATCTGTGTCTGTTCCTTTGTGACCTTCCTACCGTTTTTATTTATTTTCCTTTTACCCACTTGGGGGAATTGCACCAGTGTGAGGCTGAAGACAGGCTTAGTTCCAGTTGGGTTGTGTCCGTGTTCAGATCTGCCTTGTCAAAAAGTTGTGCTAAAGTATAAATATGTGTGTGCCTGCAAAAGTGTGCGTATGCAGTTAGGGAATAGTTTACGTATCACCCCAAAAGTTCTGATTTATGAAAGAGAATACTTTGTCTCTGAGTTAATAAGATCTATTAAGTGTTGAGTGTTGTATTACTCATAGTAAAGAGATACTAGTGATAAAATTATCTCAGTTACAGATTTTAGTTCACCCTGAACCTTCAGTATGTGCTGTGCAAGACACTGTGCACCCAATACTCAACTGTGTGAGCAAGTAAGTTCATTATGGGCAAGCCCCTGGCAAACGCAGGATATTGTAAAACAAGCATTTTCAGGTTCACATACTAGCTGTTTTTCATGTGCAGTTGTTTCACAAAGACAATGCTGATGAGAAGCACTTACTGTTTACTCCTACTGTATCACATTTTGTAATGATAAATGTGTTTTGAACAAAACGGTATTGGGTCCATAAAAAGAAATTACTCATGTGTAAATGGTAGTGGAAGCCCTGCCAAGGGAATAATGAGACTCTAGGAGCGTAGTCATTGGTATTCAAACAAGGGAAAGTGCTGAAGGCAATGGTGTCAGCTTAATTTTCTTCTCTGGTCTAGACCTCGAATACTGGTGTAGTCTTTGTAGCTTGCAGAGAATGTGCACAGATTAATTCCATAGGAGCTCTGTATATTGCTTCAGGGCAATATATTTCTTGAGTAAATTCAATTCCTGTAGCATAAGACTCATCACTTGTTATATTTTAATTTGGTATATTCATCCCAGCAAATGAATCGCTGAGATGATCAATAAGAAAACTCTTTATATGGGTAATAATGTTGAGGGTGATCTGTGGACAGACAAACTGCTCTCATGAGGCTAGGAGGAAAAAATACACCCACATGAGGATGGCAGTCTTATACCCGTGCTATTTTCATGGAGTCCAGGTTTTCATGTCCATCTTCTCTGCCTTGCCAACTTCTCAGATCAAGCTGTGGGCTGTTGGATTTTGTAGCTGTTCTTGTGTGCTTTAAAGAAAAGTCTGTTGTTCAGCTGCTATGTGGGAGAAGGGGAAGAAACTTATAGCTGTTCTTATATATGTATGTCCAGTGATATATACAGCATTCCTCAGATTAACAGGATGACAAAACCAGCCAGGTATCAAATCTTTTACAGAATGAATTATTTATTTTCTAGGGACCTCATTATTCTAAGCAAATCTTTGTCTCCATGCACAAGGAGATGCTGACCAGCAGGGGTTGGGCTTTGCGGGGTGGGGGAATGGTTTGTGTGGGGGTTTTTTGGGGGGAGTGAGGGAGTGTTTTGCTTTTTTGGGAGGAGGGGATTAACACAGCAGGAGCTACCTCCTCTCAATATTTTCCAGAGGGGCTGTATCTTAGATATATTGCCTTTTTTTTTTTTTCCCCTTTCTTCTTCTTCACTTAGTCACCTATGAACTTGTAAAGATTGCTAAGCGTCTTAAGTTTATCACTTCCAAGCCTTGGGATGGAATAATAAACTTTTTCTCAAACACTCAAAGCCCAGAAAAATATAATATACTGGTGTTTTGTTTTAAAATAAAGATTTTATAGCTAAATATAACAAGCACCGAGTTTGGTGTTTGGGGCTTTTTTGGTTTTTTTTGGCGGGTTTTTGGTTTTGGTTCGGTTTGGGGCTTTTTTGTGGTTTGTTCAGTTTGTTCATTTGTTTGTTTGTGTTTTAAGTTTTCTCCTTTTGCTTGAGGATGACGGCTAAAGCACAAAAGCTATTACAAACACCAAAACCTGGTTTTGATCTCTTGGTTAGTTTCCTGACAAATGACATTGCAGTCTGGATCAAACCTCTAAAGAAAAAACCCATCAAGTATAACAGCAAGGCTCAATTGTACCTTATGCTGGCTGCCGTGGAAACTTTCCTATGATAAGATGTCAGACGGCAGAGAAGAAGGGTGGAGAAAATTGCTTGACTCAGCCAGAAGCACAATCCCGGGCTCAGGTGGTGAGTGCTCAGAGGAGCCGAATGCTTGGTTATAAGTTTAAGTGGTTGGTTTCAGATTGGCAAATCAAGTGGTAGCTGCAATAACTGAAGACATGAAATCTTATTAGTGTCCTGAGTCTATGGCTGTAGAGTTGTCACTTTGTGTTTGAGAAACATTTCAGGTTGATATGTGGGTAGTGTATAACGCCGTTCCTTCAATGGGAAGCAAGTTGCACCTGTTATTCTAACCATTTATCAGAGTTTGTCTGGTTTTCCTTGAACACAGATTTCCAATAAGTGGTCTGTGGAGAACTGGTATACTTGCGACCATTTAACAGTGGATCATGGAGAACAGTGTTTTATTCTATAATGATCTTCATCTTTTTTTGCCCTCTATTATGTAACATTAAAATTATCCTATTCTGATTTTTAGCTGTTTCCTTCATATTAGGGATCATATCATTAAGCTTTAGTCAATGTGCATTGAAAGGAGTTTTTAAAAAAGGCTTTGAGAGCACTTTAGTAGGCTTTGATCTGAACACTGTGATTGCATTTAGTCTCTGGTGATATACATGACAACCCCTTCCTTTTAGCTAGTGAAATTATTAATTCAGAAAATGGTTCGTAATGAGAGAGTAGTCATATAGGAGAGGAAAGATGACAGCCCACCAAAGTGCATCGCAACTGATACCAAGCAGCTGAGTCTCATCCTCCGTAGTGTGTTCTTTTGTATTGCTTGGGCTTTGCTTCGACTTGTTTACAGTTTGCATCAGTGCTGGTTTTAGTACTTTTACTACAGTAGTACTTACAATATTTCTGGTTTAATTACAAAAATGTTATACCAGAATGACTTCTCAAATGCTTTTAAAGATAAAAAATACACTAAAATGGATTAGGAGAAAAATAATATATTGGTAAGGTGAAGACAAATAAAAATGTGCTCATTTTGTCTTATTCTAACAAAATGGAAACAGCTTCTACTTGTATGGGGTTGTCCCCTCCTTCTCTTTAATGCAGTTCTTTAATGTCCTCTGCCTTGCAAAACCAAACCTAACAGATTAAAAATTAAACTAATTTGCACAAACATAAGATATGTCTTCCTTACCAATTTACATATTGAAGTAACAAGGACAGACTTCAAGTTGTGTGTTTATGTATTTCTGCTCTTTTGATTATTGGTTTTTTAACCTTTCCAAATCACATGTCAAGGTGAACAGAAGGTTTTGATTTGCCAACTTTGTACTATTCATTTCTTAACAGAAAGGTGCTGTATTGAAGACAGAATAATTTTTCAAAATGTTGCAAAACAATCATCCAAACTCTAAGACTTGGCCAAAAATGACTAAGAAACAACATTTGTTTAATACATAGTTTTTCAAAGCATATGAGCAGTGATGAAATCCTGCATGCATTAGCCAAATTACTCATTCCTTTACGTGATAAACTAAAAATCTGTAACCCTATAAATGGATCACCAAGCCTCAAGCCATCAACACACCACCTTCACTTGCATCTCATTCTCCACTGGTGCTGCTTTTGTTTTTTTTTAATGAAACTGCGGTGGGCTGGCAGTGTAAAATAACAGGTGAAGGTCTATTATTATTATTATAATTCTTTCTTATAATTATTTTTTTCTTGCAGTGCTGTTGGCAGGTCATTTAAGTTGTAAAACTAGTACTTATGCCAGAATATTGCAATCAAAGTGCACACTGCTACCAAATGCTTTCCTTTGAAGCACTTGAATATAGGACCTATATGCTTAAGAGTTTAAGCTTATAAATTAAAGGGAATTCCCCATGGCTGCATTATCTCCTCTTTAGATATACTGTTATGTTTCAGAAACACTAGCCTGAGCCAATTTGTATCAAATGCTTTTTTTATGGCATAAAGGAAACATTAAAAATGTGGTATAAATCAGAGGTAAACTCAGTTTTCCATGAACCCTATTTGCCTTCATGTGTTTTTATTATAATGACTTGGGGAGAAGGGGAGAGAAAATACTTCCACAGTAGGAGCTACTCAGCTCACTAATGCAATCTGAATTGTGTATCAACACATTAATGGTAAGGTCACGAAGTTAATGATGTTTAAAGCTGTATTGTAAAATTTGCCTCAGCAACCTCATAGAAAGTAGAAGCTAATGAAGTACCTTTTGATTTGTGGTAACACTAACCTTGTTTCTTCAGCACCAAAGCGCTAGGTTCATAATTGTAGCTGGAACGCTGCCTTGATTTTTATTTAATTTTTTCCAACTATAATTTTCACACCTATTTTAATGGGCCAAATAGAACTTGTACACAGAGAAACAGCATCTATGCTTCCAAAAGTTTCAGTGCTGTAGGCAGTGCTCAGAGCTTTCAGTGGAGTTCTGCACATAGAGCCTCATTTAATGTAAGCACCTTGGCATCGTCAAACCGCAGGTGTTACCAGATTTACACTGTAAGAAAGAAAAATTTGGATTTACAATTACAAAACTACTATTTTTATTTTTCAGAATTCTTGTTACACTGAACTGGGATATGCACAACAGGAAACAAAGTAGAGTTTAAGAATTTATTGTTAATCCAATTAACTTGAACAACCCTAATAGTCCAAAGCGAATAATGAGTATGGAAAAGCCTCATTAATTATATGTTTAAAATCATTGTATAAAAAAAAATATACCTAGGGCCTACCCCTAATGTTTCCTTGGGCTCTAAAGCTGATGCCACAGTCTTCCCTGGGCCAAATCAGGGAGAGGGGAGTTTAAATAAGCTCTTTGGCATCCTGAGCTTTTCATTAGCAGGACAAGGAGGATGCTCAAAGTGAGAGTGGCAGGAGAAACATGAGGTTGATGCTTTTTTCCTCCTGAATTTTGGATCTCCTTGGAGCTACTATTACCTCTTTCCATCCCAGCCTGCTCCCTTCCCCCTAACTCCCAGGGAAGGGGTGCAAGCTGCCCCGCATCCCCCCAGTAGCGGCCAGGGGCCGTTTGTCCGTCAGGGACTGGCTGGGGCTGTCAGCCCCCTCCCCGGCGGCACTGGCAGAGCTGGAGCTCAGACAGGCTGGGCAATGGGCACTTGGCCACGGGGCGCCTGGTCAACCCAGCTCAGCCCCGCTCAGGGCACGGGCAGCCCCGATCAGAGCAATCCCAAACCTGCAACCTCGTACTAACAACAGTGAAACTGTGTTTACTGGATCACATATGCTGTTTTGGAGAAGCGGCTAAAGGTTAAGGAGGTCTTGACACCAATACATTGATATAGTAAAATAATTTTTTTTGTGTATAAGTGTACACATTAGGTATTTTGGGTAGTAAGTAATTGACAAGACGGAGACAGTGAGTTTGAATACTGAATGGATATTCTGTGTTGCATAGAGGTAGTTGCAACTATCCAAGGATGAACTGCCATGAAACTATCAGGTTTCAGAGTTACAGTGCTCCTACCTTTAAGCAAATGAAACATTTCACTTATTAAATACTTCCTCCTTATATTCCTCCTGCTAGGATTTAGTCAGTCCTGTTCAAGGCCTCCGAGTTGTATCCTTGTTGGTCTAATTTCTCCCTTGTGCTATAAATCAAAAATCACTCAATTAGGAGCAACTCAGAAACTGGAAGGATGTATGCTAAGCTTCCTTTAAAAATAAAAAATAAAATAAAAAAATAAATAAAATAAAAATAAAATAAAACTTCCTAGAAAATAACAGTATTTTTAAGGATTTAAGTGAAATTCTGTAATTTTTCTCTATTATAACTTCATTTGAAATCAATGAGTTATTGGATGAATGAGGATTAAACAGTCTGAAAAGCAAAATTAATAGCTATTTATAAACAGATTTTAATTTTCTCTTTTAGATTTATATCAGCTGCATTCCATCACTCTCTACTCATGGATCTGCTAATGTAGGATTATTCTCATAAGGAGTTATGTCCATAATAAAAAGTTCATTAATACATTGTACGTACTCAGCAAGCTGCCTTAATTTTTTTTCTCCTCTTTTTCTATTCCTGTACCAATTCCACTTAAATTGTGGCAAAGCTAAGCCCAAGAGTATAATTAAATTCCTCTTGAAACCTAATTAGTTCAGCTGTGATGTCTTTTTCATTTCTGGTAATAGTTACAAAATACGGTGCATACATCTGCATAAGGAAAGCACTTGAGACATACCAGAAGAGGCATATAGCTACATACAAATGCGACCACAGATAGGGTCTTCTAAGTAACTCATCAAAATACTTTGGATTTCACAGCAGCAGTGTCTTCAGATAATTGTCATCTTTCCTATGCTATCCTTAAATCCAAAATAAAGTTTCTGTTAGACCAGCTCTCAGCAAGCAGCTCAGGTAGGGTGTTCAGAGACAGAAGACAAGAAGATCATCTCCAGAGATCTGTCTGTATCTCCATTTTATTTTAGGCTACAACCAGTAATTCTGCCTGCAAACAAGAACAGATCTAGGACTGCCCTGTAATAATGTTACAGATGGAGTTTGTTGCTTACAGGGATTATTTTTATTGTTATTCTATTGTTTGGCAACTCAACTACCTATTAATGCTGAAGCAGTTGAGAGGCAATAGATGATACCTGCATTTCCTAGTTTGCCTCCAACCGAGGGCTGAACTCTGAAAACAAAAGGAACCAAAAGGATTGCTTATGGGATACAGAGGAAAATTGTGTCCAGAAATGGTATTTACAGTCATCTCTTGGATATGACTGGAAATTCTATGATAGAAAACTAATGTTTCATTTTAAGATCCTCTGTTTTCTCTGCAGTGCTTTGTTCTTAGAAGTCCAAGGCAGACGACTGGTTTTAGAAAAAATTAGAAACATTCAGTTCTCTTTCAAGGTAGAAGTACTGATATTGGTTAGGAAAGTTAATAGAGGAAGAATAAAGAAATTCTTTTGTATGGCTGCACCCATTCATATAAGCATACAATTTAGTGAAGTTTGCAGCTGTGGTGTGGATTAATGCTTTAAATTCTCTTACATTTATCAACAGTCACCATGTCAATGCTGTCAACGATCTGAACACAAGCTGCATCAATCAGTGCAACTGGTTTAATCCTTTCACCCCTGTTCCAAACACTTGAACCCTTATCCAAGACTGGGTTTTGTTGTTTGTTTGTTTGTTTGTTTGTTGGGTTTTTTTTTTTAAATTCTACTTCTTTTTCTCCCCCATTTTCTCTAATTTAGATCCTTATTACTTCCAATTTAAACTTTGTCGGCCTTCTCTTCAAATCTGAGGCCTATATAACTGTTCTGCACACGCTGTAGATGCTGTTCTCCTGTGGTGAGTCCATAAATCCCAGCTACCCTTGCTTGCAAGTGCTTTGGTTTGCCTTGCGTAGCATGCTCAAGGGGCATGATCAGGACACCTTTCAGGTTAACCTGGACAGAAAGATGCACCTAATGCACTTCAGCTGCCAAGGGGAATTAAGATCATGGGACCCAGACTCTAGTTAGTCTGAAGTGTCTCCCCTAGACCCCAACCATTGAGCAACACATCCCCAGCATCAGATGTGTTGCTATATAGATCTGGCCCAACTGGTCTGTGCTTTATGCTAGCATCAATGGATGCATTACTGTGTGGTATTAGTTTCATCTTTTAAAAAAAAAAAACAAACCACCTGCCTATTGATATTTTCTGTTGCACTAGCTTCCTGTAAAGACTTCAAAAAATCAGCTCAGTTCCCCCAAGTTGTATGGAGATGGAGTTGTGGTGACTATTCATCATTACTGAATCATTATTTTGCTCAGATAAAGCCAATCTGTTATTACTTTTCTAACTGTAGATTAATTTACAAGGCAATGAAGGAGAGCAAAATTCAAAAGGCAAAAATTCAGCCTCTTTTCATAGCATCTCTATAGAAAGCACTGTTTTGTTCTCAAGTACCTGAGGCTACCATTTCTTGTCAGTTCTAAAGCTCTCAGGCTAGGATTTGGTTCAGATTCCCAGAAAAAACACAATCATAATCTTTTTCTGGGCAAAAGTGAAAACCTTGTGCGTATATTTGGAGCTACAAAGTTATTGTTAGTTCAATGAATGTTTTAGCAACCTAAAATTTGAATTAATTAATACAGAAAAGCATCATGAATTATACAAATTTATTATATAGATTATTTTATATCGATATGAAAATATAACTATAAATATAAATAATCTCCTTTCTCTTCTTTGTACCTGTGTTCGCCTTTCCAATGTTTCCCTTGGTCTTAAGGTCAACAGTTCCTGTACTTCTCAATCAAAAATGGTGTATTCTATTAACCATTTCCAAGAATTACCAGCACATTTTCTTCTTTATGGAAAAATTAGAGTGAATAAAGCAAACAGGAAATTGTCCCATAGTCCCAATTTTGATCCTTAGATGTACTTTCCCTTTCATGCATTGGTTGTGGGGTTTTTTAAGTGAATTTGAGACAAGTGGTCAATGTCGTTAATTGAAAGCTTCTTAAGAAGGAGACAAGACAATAAAAGAAACTATTGTTGAATCAGTGGAATGAAGTATTCAGATAAAGCTGTTCTGAAAGTGCTATTGGGAACTACCACAAAAAATGAAGTAAAAAAGTATGGTTTTGTGACCAACTTTACAATGAGAGTCTACTTCTACTGTGTACTTGTTTCAGTGTCAAGTGATTGTGTCCTTGTAATGGCAATGCAGATACAGCATGTACAACATGTCCTCTCCTCTGAGGTGGCACTTTCTTCTAACAAGCACTTATTTTAAGCCCCTTTGCTCCTTGATTCTTCTGTATTTAAAACCTAAGTCCAGAAAGACAGGAATCAGCACCTTACACTTCTGGCTGAAATGAGGTAAGTGGTTGGGATTTTTTTAGTACAGTTATAAGGCACAACAGCTAAAAAAGGTCAATATAACTTCCACAGGAAAGAAGTTACATTAAAATTAACATACTTTGAGAACTAACTCTATGGAATGAAGAGAACCTGATAATAAAACTGTTTGGAATCACAGAAAAAACTTAATTGTCTAAGCTGCTGTCGTGTTTAGGCCACCGTAGCTGGGTGCCACGCGGCATCACTATCCCAGCGGGATGGGAGAGGAGAATATAACAAAAGGCTTGGGTCGAGATAAGGACAGGGGCACTCACTAATTACCGTCAGGAGCAAAACAGACTGAATGTAGAGAGGAGATTCATCTAATTTATTACTAGGCAAAACAGAGTAGAGCAATGAGAAAATACAATCAAGTCTTAAAACACCTCCCCCCACCCTCCCATCTTCTCGGGCTCAATTCACTCCCGCTTCAACTCCTCCTCAGCGGCACAAGGGGGCAGGGAATGGGGGTTGCGGTCAGTCAGCACACATTGTCTCTGCCGCTTCTTTGTCCTCAGGGGAGGACTCTCTCAACGTTCCCCTGCTCCAACATGGAGTCTCTCCCACGGGCTACAGTCTTCACGAACTGCTCCAGCGTAGTCTCTCCCACAGGGTGCAGACCTTCAGGAGCAGACTGCCCAGCGTGGGGTCTCTCCCACAGGGTGCAGACCTTCAGGAGCAGACTGCTCCAGCGTGGGGTCCCTCCACAGGGTCACAAGTCCTGCCAGCAAACCTGCCCTGGCGTGGGCTCCCTCTTCGCGGGTCTACCGTCCGGCCCGACTTGCTCCAGCGTGGGCTTCCCACGGGCCACAGCCTCCTTCAGGTGCCTCCACCTGCTCCAGCGTGGGTCCTCCACGGGCTGCAGGTGGAATCGCTACACCCCCTCATCATCCTTCCTCCATGGGCTGCAGGGGACAGCCTGCCTCACCATGGTTTTCACCACGGGCTGCAGGGGGATCTTTGCTCTGGTGTCTGGAGCTCTCCTCCTCCCCCCTCCCCTCACTGACCTTAGTGTCTGCAGAGTTTCTTACATCTTCTCGCTCCTCTCTCTGGTTGCAAAAACTTCCTTTAACTCTTTTGTTTTCCTTCTTAAATATGTTATCACAGAGGCGCTGATGGCTTGGCCTTGGCCAGGCGGATCCATCTTGGAGCCGCTGGCATTGCTCTATCAGACACAGGGAAGCTTCTAGCAACTTCTCACAGAAGCCACCCCTGTAGCCCCTCCGCTACCAAAACCTTGCCACACAAACCCAACACATTCCACCCCTCGCCTCTGTGAATCACATATTTAAGAATTATCATTAAAATATACATTCAACACAAAAAATCACAAACACTAATCACATTACAAAGAAAAAAAAAAAAAATTCCCCACACCAAAATCAAAACATGGAATCCACCTCTCGTCCCTTCACCACTATTTCATTCTCAAACTACATTCAGTTCATGTTTTGCTCCTTACCTCTTCCAATTACTATCCTTATCTCGAGCCAACCTTTTGTTATACTTCTCCTCTCCCATCCCGCTGGGGGAGGGTGAGTGAGCGCCGCGTGGCACCCAGCTACCGCTGGGCCTAAACCACGACAGCTGCGTAGAGTGTATGCATACATCATATTTTTTAAGTGACAGCTTTTTATACTTTTCAATTTTGATTGATCTAAGCTGCTGAGGGACCTTAAATATGTAAGAGGACATATATTTTTAGTTTCATCTTGACTATGCCCTTTCAAAATAAACTATAACACTATTATCTTGGGTCATATTCTGCTAGATCAGATTCTACTCAGTGTAGAACAGCTAAGTGAAGAGCTTGTAGCTTCTGTACCTTTCCAAGTAAAGAAATTTGACAAGAATGCCACAGCTTCTGTCATTACACTATACAATGAAGAGCAGTGTATTTTATCATTTAACTGTACTGTTACAGTTCAGTCTCAAGAAGTGATATTATCTGAAAAATCTCAGCTCTTCAACACTTGCATCATTTAAGCTGATGCTGTAATAAGGAAGATGAAAAAGATTGCAATATGCCAGCTGTCAGTGAAAAATGGAGAGTAATAAACTATACTGGTCTAAATGCAGCAATAGATCAGAAAAACTATCTAACCATAACAGCTGCTGAAGATCTTAAAACTTCTTCTATTTAAACATAGCCCAAGGTTTGTTTTAAACATACCTATGAATACATCTAAAAGAAAATGTGTATAGGAATTGTATTCACTTTGACCTCAACAATCCATAATGCAGAACTTCTCTTTGTTGCACTCGGAACTCCACATCATTTCAATAAGAAGTTTGGATGACTGATCAACTCTTTGCCTTAAGTCTTCATATGACTTTACTTAGTGCAGTCTCCAAAATAACAGCTTTGTATTTCTGAGATTTTCATTAAAAGGAGGGAGGATTGTGTTAAAGGATAAAGGAAAGAGACTTGTGAATTTATGTGTTACATGAGCTCGAATATAATTATAGTTGATAGCTCCAGGAGCTGTTGCTACACAGAACTTATCTAAACAATTGGGATAAGACAGCTCCATATTCGCTCTAGCTGCAGCACACTGCCTACAGTCAGCAGGGTATATGAGCAGCCAGTTCCTGCAGTAAAATATATGTACTAGAATACATATAAACCGGTGATGTAAAATCCAGACCTAGTCTGGGAACTGCATGGGTGAGCCTATGGCTGTGTCCAGGCTGGTAAACCTGGGCAGAATGCAGGTTCTAATGGCACGCGTGGATTTGTCTGCCCATCCGTGCTCATCGAGAACAGCAGTTCTGAGGAATGTGATGTTGCACAAGTGCTGAGGTGAAGAACTGGCTTTATGGAGCAGTTTTGGAGCTGGGCAAGCTTATAGCTACATGAGTCACAAGGGTTTGCTCTTACTTGGGTTTCTGAGAGGATTTGATTTCAAAGGCAAAACTGCCATGCGGGAGCCAGAGTTTGATATTAACATATCTGAAAGAACATGCACTTTTGGAGAGTGTGGATAGATAAAATAAATAAATAAAAATAAATAAATAAAAATAAATAAATAAATAAAACTTCCCTTGTCAGCATCAAACATAATATTTGATATGTGGGAACACAGTGAGGTGATAGATTAGATTGCAGGTTAATTCTTGGTGGTAGAAGAACTAATCCACATGACATTGAAAACAATTATCATCTTGTTCAACCACTAAACCCACTTTTTTTTAATACTGTAAGTCATTGAAGTATGTCTCCCTTTGCTATTCAGTATCATTACTAAAAATGCTTCCACCATTTTGAATGTATATGTACGTTAGAAGTATAATTTGGTCCATTTTTGTTTCTGAATATTTTGTTTGCAGACCAAGCTGATAATTTCATGATCATTTAGATGTTATTAATAAGTAAAAAATAAATTAATAAATAAATAAAATTACAGTATCCTTATGATTTCCATTGAGAATATCTTAAATTAATGGAATGACCTTTTTGTTTTGTTTGGGTTTTTGTGGTTTTGGGTTTTTTCCCTCACTTTCTAATATCCAATATACAAATAATTGTACCATGGACAAAGATTGGTTGGTGTATTCCCTTTGGGAACATGAAGATCTGAAATTAATCCTGAAGTTGAAATTCCATTCAGAAGCAGTTATATTTTATACTTCTTGTGAAGATGGCTTTAAGTATTTTTTTCCATAGTTAGATAAAATTTTAGTTTGATTATATGTATTTGGATAAAACTGATACTTACAATGAGAAGTTTTTATAAATTAAGAAGTTTCCTATGTAAATAGAAATGTCCCCTTTTGTCTCCACTTATGTCATTTTGAAAATAACTGCACAACCTCATTTTCACTTTCTTCCTATTTTTGAAGCTATACTTAAAGCATGATTCACAGAACTCTGAAAACTTGCTTGGTAAACTTCTGGCTACACTAGGTTTATTTGAAAATTGTTGTTCGCTTTAATGCGATTAAGTTTTTCCATGGCTGAATTACATTGCAAAATTATCTTCAAGAACATAGATGAATGATAGTACAATTTCTTAATATCTTGGGAAAAAAGAGGACTCTGAAAAGGGGGCAAAAGTAGTTGGTTTTAATTGAGGAATGAAAAACGGGAATGTACATATGGTATATACATGAATCATATAATTTATGGCATATTACAAAAATATAGATGCAAGCACAAAAATGTTTGTGTCCAAGAAGATTAAAAAAAAAATCCAACAAAAAAGAAAACCCCAACACTAAATGGAAAAGTAATTGCAATTAGTTTAGGAATTTCAGAAAAATATTTTATAAGTCTTATATATTTAGGGTTGCCACTAATGATTGTCTTATCTCACTGACTCTTTTTAGAGTTAACTTCCTTTCTAGTGTTGCACACAGTTATGCCTGAACCTTTGTGGAGCTATGGGGTTTTTTGGTTTTGTTTTGGCTTTTTTACTTCCCCATTTATTTGTTAATTTTTAAACTCACACAACCATTGAACCTCATATGTAACTATGCTTGTCTCTGCAGGAATAATATATAGGTGGGCGACTATAAGAAGCCTCACTGGTATTTTCTGATCCTTGTTTTCTAGATCTTGGAACTCTGCTATTAGATCTTTTAGCCGTGTCTTCAGCCATGTAAGGTATAAGAAAAAGTACTTTTCCAGAACTGTTGAAATACACTTCTTGTTCTGCAAATTACTTTTTTTTTTCTATTCCAGAAGATCAATATTCTGTAATCCCAAAGAGTTTTTGTTTCCTTTCATTCTTTGAAAGAGATGATTAAACATCCAGTGTCAGGGTACCTTGATATTGACTGTGTACTCTTTCAACTAAAAAGAAACATATATAAAGATGTGGTGATTAGACATCATGAGTAACCAAACTCTGATTCTACAACCATTAAACTTATTGAGCCATGCTGCTTTTTTCCCATCTGCAGAAACAGTGTATCCCTTTAAGACTTCAGTACAGTAAATGGACAGACAGACTAGAATGTATTGTTATCACAGCATGGAAGGCTTTATTGTCCTTTTGTTCTAAGAGAAAGCCCAAAGACTTCGAGACATAGAATTCACTAATTAAGAAAATCTATTAAAAGCATTTTGAATAGACTATTGTGATAATGGAATAGAAAATTGAGTGGAGATAGAGAGTTAAAGAAAACAGGGACAGGAAAGAAGAACAAAAAAGTTGAAATTCCATTTAAAAGAATTCCTACATTATCAGGTTCCTATGTCATATTTCATAATGTTTTTAAGAACTGTTGAATAGCATTCTGCAAATAGCATTAAAATGATGCATTTCTCTATGGAGGCAAAAGTCCTTGAAAGTACTTATTCATGGGTATTTGGGGGCTATGACTTGTCAGCACTTGTGAGTGTTACCCAGATATCCCAGCATTTCCAAGTTGGTAATGCTCAGATTTACTGTATACTAACATCACTCTTACGAGCATCTAAAACAGCTGTTAAACCATCAGTCTTTGCAAAAGAGTCATTGCTTTAGTTCTGCTTCTGCATATGAGCTCTCAAGTATTTTCTAGGATGGTTACTTAAGATCAGGTGGCAATATGCAGCTCCTTAACCATCCAATATCTAAAATTTTGTTCATCCTTGATGGGAATATGTTTAAGAACATCGTAACAGATATTTTAAGAGAGAGATCATCTAAATTGTTATCATTCTGGATAGCAATATTTTAAATTGAAGAAAGATGAGAAGTTTCATGCTTTCTTATCACCTGTACCAGCCCAAAGGCTGGAGTGCTGCTGGTATGGAAACCAGTTACAGATAAAATATTCTCTTGTTCACCCAATCATCTCAATGTACAACTTCCAAATATGACTAATCATGACCATCAGACTTTATAGATACAAGGGTCTATGAATATATAACTATGAAGTAGCAAAGAAAATTACTGACAAGAATCAAAGTAAATAGGAAAATATTCCATTCAATTTCTTCAGTCTTGCATTGTCTAGGTCTGCTATGCTGGTGCTTTCTAACATTAACAACTGGTTTAACAAACATTTTTAAAAAGTAATGAGATAGAATCAAGCAAAATTGCTAACACCTGATATATTTGTAAGGGGCTTTTTTACATTTTTTTCTCTTTCTTTCCCATCATTAGTTCATCGAGATATTAACAGTTATGAAAGTACATACGCTATGAAGCAGTCATGTTTAAGATCTCTTAATATTGATGTAGTTAGACATGAGGATCCCAGCCCTAGAGACGGACACTGTATCAGTGCTGTAGAATGTGGAAAACAAAAAGCATACGTGTGAACTTCAGAAGCCTTCCGCTATACAAGCAAAGCACTAGAAGCTTCTCCTGCGTAAGAGACTCCCTTCTCTAAAATGGTGCAAATGGGCTTTCGGTCAGAGTCCCCCCATGTCTCACAGGAAGTTACCCGTCCTCCTAAGGCTGCAACTGAAAGGCAGCATCCTTGGGCACAGCATGTTCTCAGCCTTGTTTGTCCTCTGAACCCAGAGGAAATCAACTGTAAACTAAGAAATGTGGAAAAGGAATACAAATCCATTGATAAGTCACAGTAGTCGGAGCTGCTAGTAGCTCTCTGTTGATTTTAGTCATGAGAGGTCGGGGGTTTTGACCTGAGGCATGTGCAGCTACGGTATTCCTACAGATACAGAAAGCACTTCAGTTTGTGTTTCTTTTTTCTACCAGACTTTGGCTAGAAGCACTTTCATCCTTGAGAATACATCTTGCAATTGGAAGACATTATTGTTGATTTTGGTGCCTTTTATATTGCAGCAACTCTTTGATGTGTTTTAATTTTACAACTGGATTATGCAGTCTGACGCTTATGCCCCCAAATCAAATGTATAATAATGCCATTCATGTCAGCTCGATATCTTTCAACAAAAATGTGTGTGTGCATGTCTGTAGCAGCTGGCTCAAACACTAAATTCAAGCCCACATCATTTTTCTGAATGCCTTGATTTTTTTTCTCTAATGTAGGAACAGTTAAATGACTGTAAGAGTATTTAACCTTAGAAAAAAAACCTGTGCATTCTGCAAAATTTTCATTAAACATTGGTTTTAAGTTAATTGTATAAAGGAAGAACATTCAGACACACTGAATCCAAGGAACAAGGATGTCTGATAAAGCACAGTGTTACTTTTTTTTTCTTTGCTTAGAAATCGCAATATGAAAATACAGCATTAACTAGATGCGCTACTTTACAATAAATTCATAAAAAGCCTTCCTTTCACTCTGTCTGGTGTAAAAGTGTGTACATTCAAGATGAAAATTAAGTTTGAGTTATTTTTCCTCAATTTAATGAAAATCTGCTATGCACTAATTGCATAGCATAATGTCTTTTCAGTTGAGTGTATTTCTTGAGTGGCATGATTTTGTATATCTCTGTTCTTTTTCTTTTTAGTGATATAAAAACTGCATTTGCCCTTTTTGATCTTTTTTTTTTTAGAATATTCTCTATGGCCCAATTGAATTCTTAGCAGCCTCTCTCTTTAGAAGAATATGTCAGCTCTCAAGTGTCCAGTAGTTCTTTTTATCTGATGTGGACTCTTTAAAACCCACAAGCATGTCTAGGTTATCAGATCTGCTTTAAAATGCTGCCATTCATCTGTTCAGTTTAATGCATTCTCAGTCGGGAGTTGCTATATTGGCTAAAGGCTATGCCACACTGCAGCTCAGAAAATGAGAAAAGAAAGGCAGCCAGGCTCAGGCTAACTATACCATTAACTTTCCTTCAGCCTGCAATATATCAACAGAGCATCAGACCTAATCATGTGTTTTATAGCTGCTCTACCACAGCAAATAATGATCAGAGATATTTATTCAGAAAGAAACACTGTTTAGTCCTTTGGAAATCTGCTGTTCTCTTAAACATGATATGCAGTGATTGCCCATTAATCTTATCGTGCATTTTTCTCTCTACTTTTAAAAAACTATTCATGCTTTGAATGCTAGAAAAAAGGGGAGAGGTGAAGTCTTTACCTGTAAATGGCAAGATAATGTACTTGACTAACCCACAGCACATCTAAAATAAATGGTGTTATGTTGCTTTTCCTGTCAGTGAATATTGTGGAGCCATGTATATTGATTAACTACTGATGCAAACCAGCTCTTTTTGTGTCCTATTGACTGGATCTCTTTTGTACTTATTAATACCTAATTGGGTCTCAGGGCAGTAATGCTTTAGGTTTATAGGCAGTTTACTTTCATTCCATGTTGACAAGATTGAGTTTTAAATATCATGGGAGCACAAGATCCGAAGCTAATCACCTGTAAACTTTGAGGAAAATCAGTTTTAGGCAGGATCTCTGCAGAACATTTAACTGAAGGAAGGAAGGAAGATGTATCAGTAATAGCAGAAGTACGAGTCCACTATGGCATTTGTCTGTGTGTGACTTGTGAAAGATAATGGGTAAATTCAGTTAAAATTACAACACTGGGTTGCAAATGAGTTTCAGCTGTAGCATGCATTTTCATGGATTTCTGCTTAACAGAACTATATACTTAGATACTATCTGCAAAATGGTACTCTAGGGTGCATTCAGAAGAGCATGGCCAGCAGGTCGAGGGAGGTTATCCTCCCATCTACTCCGCCCTGGTGAGGCCACATTGGGGGTTCTGTGTCCAGTTCTGGGCTCCCCAGTCCAAGACAGCCAGGGAACCACTGGAGACAGTCCAGAGGAGGCTATGGGGATGATGAGGGGACTGGAGCATCTCTCATTTGAGGAAAGGCTGAGAGAGCTGGGTCTGTTTAGCCTGGAGAAGAGAAGACTGAGAGGGAATCTGATCAACATTTATAAATATCTAAAGGGTGGGTGTCAAGAGGATGGGGCCAGACTCTTTTCAGTGGTGCCCAGCGACAGGACAAGGTGCAGCGGGTACAAACTGGAACACAGGAAGTTCCATCTCAACGTGAGGAAAAACCCCTTCACTGTGAGGGTGACTGAGCACTGGCACAGGCTGCCCAGAGAGGCTGTGGAGTCTCCTTCTCTGGAGATCTTCAAAACCCACCTGGACACGATCCTGTGCAACTTGCTCCAGGTGATCCTGCTTTAGCAGGGGGGTTGGACTGGATGATCTCCAGAGGTCCCTTCCAACCCCTACCAATCTGTGAAAATAGATATTAGCTATCAGAAGCTGAAATTTGTATTTTAGTTTAGATTTCTACTTTTCATTTTACTTCAAAAAGCAGAAAGTCAACTGACTTATTTAGAGTGAAATGCAAGGAATTTCTATTTTATTTTGTTAGAATAAATGTGTCAATATCACTTACCATCATTTGTATAAAATAGATCAACAAGCAATATTCTAATTTCTTGCTTTTCAAATATGTACCTACAAATCATCTGTCTCTGTAATGAATTACTTGAAATGTTGTATAAAACTTGATACATGGCCAGATGTGTTATGTTTCAGTTGATTGCAGGTGTAAGTGGCATCACTTGAGACATGCTTCCTCATGTCCTGAAATAAAAATAAAAACAAAGAAACCAAACCAAACACCCTGCGGCCACCAGCCCGCAGGGTAGCTGTTCCCCAGGCAGCTCCCATGCTACTCTGTGTGTAACAGCAGTGGGGGACGTGGGGAAAGGTGACGCTGCTGCTTCACGGTACAAAAGCCGCAGGTGGCTCTCCCAAGGCAGTGTCTTGGCCACCCTGGCCATAGCTACCACAAGCACTGCAAGGATAGCCTTCACTCCTCTGTTTCCACCTGGGTAACAGAAAGTCACATCATGGTATCTCACAGTACTTGGTGGTGCTAATAAGGAACGTGTAGAACAAATTACAGAGGTACCAAAATTATGCACAAACACCCCATGCTTGTTCCATTACTCATTTACTATTTCTGCATTTGTGGTGTGAGAAGAAAAAACCAAGGACCTATTCTGACAAAACTTCAGTCTCAATATCTGTGTAAAAAGTGAGCAAGCTAATAGAGATAATTGTAAGAGACTGAGACTGAAAAACATATTGAAATGAAAAGGGATGTATGGTTTGGGGTGTTTGGTTTTTTTTGAGGGAGTAGAGTTGTCTTTGTATTACCATTCTAATAACTGTACCTCACTGTTTCTTAATATGCTCAGAAAAAAAATTCTTATATTTTTGAGGGTTTCCTGTTGTTATTTTCCCCCACACTGTGCAATCATAGTTTGTTTTCAGTATGATAAGCATATACATATCTGCGGCTCATTTTTTCTCCTAGCAAAGGTACTGTCTCTAGCACAGCTAGAGAATACTGACACACTGCTGACAGAAAAGCCCTTTCCCCCCTGTCCCTCATTCTCCTTGATTTTTAGTGCACGCTTTGACACTGCAGACCTTCTCACCCTCTTGCATCACTGCAGCTGCAATGCTGACATCTGACATGTTTTGTTATGGTTCCCATGAGGCACATTCTTTGAGCGTGCCGGGCTATGTAATAGAGACCAATCTACAACTATTAATTTTGTGCTGATAGCTCCTGACCACGTACATGTTTTGGCCCATTTTGACTCTTCTCTTCCCATGGTTTTTTTCTGTTTGTACTGATAAGTTCAAGGAGACCTCATGTCTTCCTAGAGCTGAACAGCTAGAAAAAGTGCTTCTCTGGACTGAAGCATTCTGTTTGCTTTCAGCAGCTGTAAACGTGGTAGCATTTCTCATCTTCCATTTCTATGCTGCCAGTGTGTGTTGCAAGGAAATTGAAGAGGAGCTGGGAAGGACCAGCTGTTGAATGTTTGAAAAATAATGGTGTGAGGAAGCTGCAGGAAAATGCCAGATTTTAAA
Source organism: Grus americana (assembly GCF_028858705.1). Classification (NCBI taxonomy): domain Eukaryota; kingdom Metazoa; phylum Chordata; class Aves; order Gruiformes; family Gruidae; genus Grus; species Grus americana. Next base: position 47,821 of record NW_026561520.1, read on the forward strand.
AACCGAGTACAGGGATGTCAGAGTGATAGTGAATGTCTAGACTCGTGGTAAAGAATTAATAGTGGCAGCTCAGGAGCCAGATTTTAGTCCTTTTTATGCTCTTCCTCACAATCAGAAACAAGGCATGATTCAGGCAGGAGACCTTCAATGAGCTGTACAGCCAAATTCCTCCATTTTTTCCTTGATATTTCTCCAGAACTGGGAGCCATGTAATCAAGGGTGCAAAAAAATTTCCACCTTAACAACGGCTTCAAAAATCCTAGCGTTCTCTGTTTGTACTGTGTCCTGGTTCTGGCAAGGACAGAGTTAATTTCACAAGGAGCCAGGACAGGTGACCCAAGCTGGCCGGGGGCTATTCCATACCATGTGACATCATGCTCACTATAAAAGGGGGCCGGTCGGGCAGAGCGGGGGTGGCGCGGTTTTTCGGCGCGGTTCCGGGACGGCTGAGCGTCGGTCGTCGGTCGGTCGGTCGGTCGGTCGGGGGTCGGTCGGTCGGTCGGTCGGTCGGTCAGTCAGTCAGTCAGTCAGTCAGTTGTTCTCTGTTATCACCCATTGTGAATATCTGTTATCAGTACTGTTGTTGATTGTTTCCCTCTCCCTTGCTGTCCCAGTAAACTGCCCTTATCCCAACCCTCGAGGCTTTGCCGTTGTTTTCCCGTTCTCCTCCCCAGCGGGCTGGGGAGGGGTGAGTGAGTGGTGCGTGGCACCCAGCTACCGGCTGGCTAAACCACGACATACTGCTTCCCCAACCTTGACCAATTCCCAAGAACACATGGATCTTAGATTTAATTAATTTACTGAAGGAGATCTAATAACACTTCAAGCTGTTCCCCAAGATGGATAGGAAATGAGACTGGGATGGGGGAGTATGGACATCAGTATGGCTTCTGCCATACTGAAGTGAACATGTCTTCTTTTTCTGTGCTTTTCTTGTGGTAGCCATTGTTCTGAAGATCGTTATTACCTCTCTCCTCAGTACCTGTTCATCTTAGAATCACAGAATGGTTTGGGTTGGAAGGGACCTTAAAGCCCATCCAGTTCCAACCCCCTCTGCCATAGGCAGGACACCCTCCACTAGACCACGTTGCCCAAAGCCCCATCCAACCTGGCCTTGAACACTTCCAGGGATGGGG